>NC_045447.1:110355570-110395602 GCF_002776525.5 Piliocolobus tephrosceles | reverse complement strand
GAGACCATCCTGGCTAACACGGTGAAACCCCGTCTCGGCCTCCCAAAGTGCTGGGATTACAGGCTTGAGCCACCGCGCCCAGCCAAACATAGGCATTTCTATTTCACTTCGTACGTAACTGAAGTGCCTTAGCAAAGACCGCAGATACGGGATGCTGGAAGTCAGTGCCCCGCTCAGGATCACCGTAGCCTTCATCACCAGAAGCTCACCTGGAGGGAGAACGCCCGCAGAGCGGGAATCGGGATTAACGCGGCCATGAAGAAGGCTGTGACGTTGCTGATGGACGTGAGGGCCACGCTGGCTCCTGTGCGCTTCAGGCACTCCCCGGTCCTGTCCTGGGAATAAGAAACCACAGCGCTGAGAGCTGCACTGGATAGGGTCCCCTTGGAGCACAGACTGTGTGAGCAGATACGTGGCAGAGTAACACAACTGTAGCTTATCATGCTGGCATTAGGGAAAGAGAAAGAGCCACCTGCCTTGCTCCCTTACACCAGCATTATTTAGTACTACCTACAGAGTCATGAATTCCTCATGGTTATTCCCATCCAGAGCAGAAAGCTGCAAGATAATGACTTAACGCTTAAGTATAATTTTAAAAGGGAGTGGAGCGAGGTGATGGCTAAGTGACAGACATCTCCAGAGAAATCTTTACTGGGCCAGACTGAGGAAAATTAAAGGACAAATACTCAGGAACAGAGGAAGCTGCTATGTCCCCAAAGCACTCGTCTTTTGCTTTTGCATTACCTCAAAAGGGATTCTTTTATTCTGTCCGGTTTCACTGAAGGCATGGGCCAGAAGAAAAACATCATCCACACCAACACCAAGAGCAAGAAATGGCAAAACCTACCGCAAAAACAGAGGATGCTGGCATTAGACACATGAGATCCAATTCAGATGATTCTAAAGCTAGTTAGGACACTGCCACCAGTGCCTGACAGCTCCCAAAGCAGAGCTTCGTGATCTCATGGTGAAGAATTCACCCGACGTCCCAAAGCTTAGCAGTTTCAGCTCACAGGAGAGCTTGCACGTTTCTACTTCGAAGGTCTGTGTACTGTCATTTTTTTAGGCTAGTAAATGAGAAGGAATCTAACTCATTTAAGCAACGATTCACAGAGTGTGGTCCATGGACCAGCATCACTGGGAACTGCCCTGAAGTACACATTCTCAGCCCCAGCCCCAGACTTACTGAGAAACCCTGGGGGTGGCGCCTGGCCATCTGAGCTTTCACAAGCCGGCAAGCCATGCCAATGCCCACCAGAGATGCAGAGCCACAACCCTGGTCAATGACGTACATTCCCATCAGCGAAGTGTCTCTACTAACCAGTAAGCCCAACAGACTTCCTACCCACTGCCCTCAGGGCGGATGGCATCAGGAGACAGCATCTCCCTGAGGCCAGTAGCATCCTAGTGGAAAAGGCTGCAAGACCGTTCTGGTGAGAAGGACACACAGAAGGCTGGCTGGGCCGAGCCTGGGGGGTCAGGGGGCGTTTGTCAACGGACAGCGGATGAATGGCTCCTTTAGTACCTGAGTTGTTGCAGCGTTAAAGGAAATTCCGATCAATGAGCACAGGCCCAGTCCTGCAGCCACTGACAGTGCAACCAGCAGGACGCCAGCCAGCCCCACGGCACCCTGGGACTTGGAGCAGTCCCAGCGCAGCATGGTTAGACAGGCATAGGCGAGCTGCAAGCAGAACAATGGGGGCACAGAACAAAAGCCGAACATTAGAATGTGTCGTGATTCTAATGTTTCCCCCCACCCATCACCCCAAATCAAAAGGCAGAACTTATGAAATCCAACAACAGCAAAACTTTACATCAAGGACGTCACATAAAATGATAGCAGTCAAAGGTAGGCCAACGGCAAATGGGAAAGACGCTTTATACGACCACTTTTAAACCACGGTGAAGCCACGCTCTCTCTGTCCCGGATGCACGTGGATGTTAAGAGCAGTTAAGAAGCAGGAGCGGTCATGGAAAAGTAAAGACTAAAACCACCAAACCGAACTCCAGCCCCCAGGAGCATGGCACGGAGCATTACCATGAGTAAGTAGCCGCTGGCCACGCGGATGACACTGACGTCAGAGAAGGACTTCAGGATGTCGTCCAGGGTCGTGGTGGTGAAGGAAAGCACCTTTTGAGTGGAGTTCTGTGCAACACTCTGATGAACCACCTGCAGTCACAACAGAAGGTGAAATGCCCAAACGCAATGAACACTTCACAAGCATCGACAGCACAGACCTCAGGTGACACAGCCCAGCCCTTCTTTTCTTCTGATGCATTTTTTAAAAAGCTCTACGTGATTCCAGGGCAGGGAGGGAAGCTGAACTTGGGCTAACATTAAAGAACCCTGTTTTAGGAAAAGGGCAGTGGCTAATCAGTGGCAGTGAGTGCTGCTGAGGGCCGGTGTTGCTGGAGTTCACTCCGAGTGCTGTACTTAGCCCAGGGCTGAGACTGCTCGTCTCTTCTCTGTAACTTCACAATTGACTTGCGGTCCCATCAGCTCCCCCCAATCCAAAACAACCCATTTGTACGGCCCTCCTCCCCCTGTTCACTTGCTGGCCACTTTTAAAAGGTCACATGCAGCCTGGCAGAGGTCACTGCTTGGGAAACAAAGGCCAGCTCCTGTCACATGACCTGGCCAAGGGGCCTGCAGCGGTGAACAGATTCTATGCCTTGCTAATGTTTTCCAGACACCTTTGCTAACCAAGTGTTTTTTAAACACTGTTAGGTGCTTTAGTTCTGTAGTTCACAACCGGTTACTAAACATGTCTGCGGGCATCCCAATGAGAACCAGTCTCTTCGATATTATCCTAGGATTTTCAATATCAAAGAAGAGGAAAAAGTTTCCATGCCATCAAGTTCCCAGAATTGCAACATTTTGAAAATAAAGCGAAATGGAAAGAAATGTTTTAAATAATGGTGAAAACGAAGAATTGCGTAACCAGCGAGTCTGCAGGCCCATTCGAAGGTGGGTTTACCTCCACATATGTCCTCTGCCAGGCCTCCAGGATGGCTGCCGCCTTGTCCTCATTCCAGTTGATGTGTGAGACATACTCGTACCCCTTGAAGTGCTCGTACATTTGCTTGGGAGTCATTAACTGGAACATGGTCTGCAGGGCGTGGGCGCTGTGGCACAGCCCAAGGGAAGGCACATCATCAGTACGCCCAGGAAGCCGTTTCCACTGCCTTGAATCCCCAGCCAGCTCCCCCAGCTCACTGGCTGCAATTCTCTTCCTTCTCCATGAGCACATGTTTCCATTAAAATGGAACCAGGATGGTTATTTTATTTAATAGATTGATGTACCATATTAAAGGTGTAACCTTACAAACCTTTTACAGATAGACCCCAAAATTAAATTAATAGGCAATTTCCTTTCACAGTTTCCATTCCATGAAACAGGAAGGGGAGAGGAGCAGATAGCTTGAGCAGATACACCAGGCTCAGCGAAGCATACTCGCTGTGCAGAAATCCCAGACGACGGCGTTCCCAGGGGAGAAATCTTACACGAAACGCCAGACACCTGACTGACCAGAGTCCACAAGTGCACAAAGGATAATTCTTATTGAGCCGCTGGCTCTTTGTCTTTTCCTTTAACAATCTGACACTGTGCAGCTTGCACCATGAACTCTCTCTGACCAGTGTCTCCCGGCCTACTTTACACCTGCCCCCCTTCTCTACATAATGGGCCGATCTCCTGAAACCCTACGGTCAGGAACTACAGTCTTGATGAAAACTACAAATCCATTCTTGAAAAATTCCCCACAAGGTGCTTTTTCAAGCTGTTGCAGTCTGCTAGTATTTCTTAATATTCTATGACGCCACCCAGCTAGCAAGGATAACGGTTTAAGTATTAACACAAATACACTTGCTGATGTCAGGAGGGAAGTGGCTTTTGAGGAAAGGAAGAAGACTAGAGGGCATAGATTGTCTTCGGAGCTGGCTTACCTGACGAGTTTTCCAGTGCTGTTCTTGACTGTGCCACCCACAATCAACTCCTCCTGCCAGTGCATATACTTTCTGGATAAGCCATGACATCCACCATTCAAAACAAGGGCCATATCAAGAGGCTAAAATAAAAAGACAGCCACATAATTACGGGAATTAGTAGGCAGGTCACATGCCTTGTTAAAATCCAGTGTAAGGGCTTGTGTGTTTCAGAGAGAACATTAATAGCTAGGCTAATGAGAGGCGTATGGCAAATCTTACAGCAAAATTTAGCTCTATAAACAAACTTAGTTCCGTAGACAAAGACGATCGTGGAGAATGAAATGTTAAAAATGAAAATAATAAAGTGAATGATGAATGGACACAAAAAAGTGTTTTGCTCTCCACCCCTTCTGAGAGCACTCACTGCTGACACTCACTTTGGTTGAATTTTTGTTGGGGGCTGTGGCGGGGCAGTCTGGATCGGCTGGATTGAGGCAGGGGCGGTCCATGTAACCATGACCAACCTCAGCCTTATTCAGCATTTCCTCCCAGCTGTCCACTTGATAGTTTATTTTCTTTAACTCTTCTAGGAATTCCAAAGGGTCGAAGTTTGTCCACCGCAAAGGAGGTTTACCTCTGCGAAAGAAATCAGCAGACGAGACCATGAAAAGAGGCTTCTAAACCCATCGTAAAGTAACACGGCTGCGCCCACTGCATCCGCCTTGTAGGAGGCTCCTGGCAATGCTGTAATTCTGGGACTCTGGCATCAAAACAAATGCTCCTTTCCAGCATATCTGCATGCAAACTTAGGTCAGGAAAATAATTCATGACTGAAGATGCTAAGCAGAGAGAGGACTCATAAATTAATAAGGGCACTGAACAATCTTTAATTGCTGATATTGTATATTTAATATCTACAGACAAAATTAGCCAAAAGACAGATCCAAAATTAAATTTTTTTTTTTAAAAAGAGGGCGTCACAATGTCAAATTAGCACTTGGCAGCCTAATAAATGCTTTGTAAATGTCATCAATCAAAATATTTGATCTCTGCTACCTTTAACAATTCCATACTTATGAGCGCTCTCTGACAGCCTGGCAATGGAATGGGCAGGCCCCCTGCGGCCTCTGCCATCACCACCATCACAGCCACTTGCCCCCACGCTCACTTTTGAATTTGTGCTGTTGACAGACCAGAAAGGCTTTTGGCTGCCTGTTATGTGGTTCAAACCACACTGTAGCTGCTTAACCAGGCTGAAGTCATTATTCGGAATCTCCCAACCAGAAAACACAAAACCCCTTATTTCCCATCTAAAACTGTACACTGAAGGTCAGGGGATGGCCACTGCAAATTGCTTTTGCAGATATGTGCAAGCCAGGACAGAAACAATAACCCAAGCTCTCACTCTTGCATAATTAACTGAAAATGTCTATGCTGATTAACAATTATTCTCTAAATGATGCAGTATATATAACATCCAACTGCTAAACGGTGGAGTGTTCCCTACCGCGGCCTTCACAGATACTGGATTTTCCCTTTAAATGCCATTAGTATGATCTAAAGAAAGGTTAGCATTTTACTTCACAGGAAGATCTCAAACTTAAAATATTTCGTTCTGACGTGTACCCACTAATAAAGTCTCTCCTTAAAAAATAAGTGTCTAAAAGCCTAGTCTTCGAAACTACGAACATTTTAAAGAGTTAAAAAATCACACGTACTCTGCAATAATTTGCATTTTATTTGCATATAAATAGGTTGGTAAAAGTGAATGAAATTTAATGACGCCTACAGAACTGTTTTTTGAAAAGAGAAAAAACATTCTGCTGAAATCCCCTCTCCCCCGACTATTCACTCAAAAAATGCACATGGAATTTCAATGTTTTTATTTCTTGTTCAAAACCGAAATGGAACAAGCAATGATAAGCAACATCAGAAACACTGAGTCCTAGAGAAGTCACAGACATCAGAAAGCGCGATCACACACTTACAGGAGGTACGCTGTCCCAGACTGTAACTTCGCCCCTTCCCAGAAGCAGTCCAAAGGTGTAATAATCAAACAAGGGTAAAGATACTCTATTATCTGTCGAAGTTAAAAAGAAGAGGCCATGCGTTAGGTTAAGGCATACTACTGGGGTGTTCCTGAGAAATTTTTGCCAACAAGAAGAAAATATACCTGATCCATGTAACCTGTTTCTGTGATAAGCTCTCCTGATTTGTAACACAAATGTTCCAATTTCCACTGCCTAATAAAATGAAAAGCAGAGACAAAAATTTCTCACTGGAAGGTAAGAAAATGAGTGCAAATTCGGAATGATAGAACATATAAAAAGAACTGCAATTTCGATCACTTTTAAGCATCTGTCAAAACGAGCAGAGCTTTTGCCAAGTAGAGACCCAGCAAGCTTGCTTTAATGAATAGATAATACTCAATCGTAATTAACATGTAGGGTGTTTATGTAAATGAATGCTACCAAAGTACTTGAAAAGTCTTGTTTTCTTAAGTGTTCTCCCAATAATCTTGTTTACACCATTAATCTGCTTTTCTACATACATTAAACAACTTCAGGGCAGCCCAGCTGAATTATCACAAATTCAAAATAGGTGGGGATTAAATGAGGTCTGCAAAGTATTGACACACATTCAGGTGCGGAGGTGTTTTACTGGCAGATCATGCCCTGAATAGGTAGTGTGCAAAATGAACTCTTCTGCTCTTAACCATTAATATTATAAACAACAACATGTGCCAGGTGGGTCAAATTCTAACTTCACAGTCTCTTCTATTCCTATCGTACAGAAATGTGAATAAATGTACAGATCAAGAATTAATTTGGGGCTGGGTGCTGCAGCTCACGCCTGTAATCCCAGCACTTTGGGAGGTGCAGGCGGAAGGACAGCATGAAGCCAGGAGTTTGAAACCAGCCTAGGCAACAAAGTGAGACCCTATCTCTACTATAAATGAATGAGTGAGTGAATGAATAAACTTAAAAAATTAGCTGGGTGCAGTGGTGCATGCCTGTCGTCCCAGCTCCAGATAGGAAATTACTTGAGCCTGGAAGGCTGAGGCAGTGAGCTGTGATCGTGCCACCACACTCCAGCCTGGGCGACAGAGAGTGACCTTGTCTCTACAAAAAAATGAAAAACAAATTGCCAGGCGTGGTGCCACATGTATATAGTCCCAGCTACTTGGGAGGCAGAGGTGGGAGAATCACTTGAGCCCAGGAGTTCGAGGCTGCAGTAAGCTATGATTGCTCCAGGGCACTTCAGCCTAGATGAGCAAGATCCCATCTCTCAAAAACGAACAAACAAACAAAAAAAATTAATCTGGAGCTTCATTGTCTCTAGAAAAGCATTATATACGCCCATACCTTTCCAAGTGTGTTAGGGAGATCAGTCTAACTGAAAAAAAAAAAAAAAAAAAAAAGAAGAAAAAGAAAAAAGAAGAGAAAATTTGAAAGTGGTGGGGATGGAAAAGTCTAAGGGAAGAAAAAAAAAAAAAAAGTAAAAAGCTCCCTCCCAACTCTCTGTTATTGGCCTCCTAAGGCAGGACTGTCTTCACCCCAGGAGCTTACTGTGTCCTCTTCCCTGTGCCTTCCTATCTGTCTCTCAGCGCCCTGTTGAAATGTCACCCCCCTGCCCTGTTAAGCTTGTTGAAAATGACCCCTTTCTCCTGAACTCTAGTGCCCTGGCTGGCCAGATCTCCTGCGCAGCTGTCATGGGGACCGCCCACGTTTGCTCTGTCCATGTCTGTCTATACTCATGTCTTTCCTCTCTTTGAGAGCTGCACCTAAGTTACCCATCTCTCCTCCATCCTCCACCCACCCACCCATCCATGGACATATTTATGTTGTGACTCTGCATAGCATCAACATAGAATGTCCAGCGTGAGTTGGTTCTCAGTTTATATTACTTGATCAACTCTCATTTACTTGCTTGAGAAGGGCATCATTGTGCATTAGAAAAACTAACGGGCTTGAAGCCAGAAAAAGGCTTTGAAACCTGGCTCTCTCATTTCATAACTTCATGAACTTGGACAAATGCTCTAATTAGTCTAATTCTCAGTTTTCTCACCTAGAACATGGGATAGGTTGAACGACACGTTCTTAAAGTTCATTCCAATGCACAAAATTACTCTCGACCCATCTCAGCTTAAGAGTGTAATTTAATTGCACAGACCCTCACATCTTCTCCTGAAGCGTGTCAGTGACAAACACTAAGAATACGCTGGCCACGCTTGCAGTGGCCCTAGGACACCCATTTCCTGGCTGCCCGCAGGGATGCCACTTCACATTCTGCAAAACTACACTGGGTATTGCTTCCCTACAATGCTTGTTACAGACCAGCAGGGCAAGTCTGCCTGGCAGAAACATGATTTTACATTTTCTAAGGCCCTTGCATTCATATATCTGATCTTGCTCTGGGGACCGTGGAGGACACCAACACACACGACCATAAGCCCAGGTTACAGATAAGCAAACAAGAATGTGCCAAAGATATGGATATGTGACTTGCCTCTGGCTGTGCTTGTCCCTAGGATCCTGTCAAGCTGGAATGTAAGCAGAGATCAGAGCAGGGAGAAGTAAAAATCTTAATTTTATTCTCCTCTTTGGTTCTCCCTGGCTGCCGAATATGCCTACACTGCTCCTTCCTCACCTCTTCTAGGAAAAAAGGCCTCAGTGAAGAGGTGCTGAAAGCCTAGGGGAGGCAATGGGGTTGGGTGAGGTCAACTCAGAGGTCCCCTGGAAATGGGGTTTAGTGATGCCAACCTCAATAGCAATCAACAAACTGAATGCCCACTCTGTTCTCAATGCTGGGGTGAAAACAGGCGAGAGGTGGCCCCTGCCCTGTACAAACCGACAGTCTAGATACATGAGAAAAAGGACCGAGTTTTGAACTCTTCCTAATGCTTTACTCTACTCACAGCATTGTGAAATCAGCAATATGATGCTAAAAGATGACTTTTTCAAAAGGTGTCAGCGGGCCAGGCATGGTGGCTCACACTTGTAGTCCCAGCACTTTGGGAGGCTGAGGTGGGCGGATCACTTGAGGTCAGGAGTTCGAGACCAGCCTGGCCAACATGGTGAAACCCCGTCTCTACTGAAAATACAAAAATTAGCCAGGCGTGATGGCGGGTGCCTCTAGTCCCAGCTACTTGGGAAGCTGAGGCATGAGGATTGCTTGAACCCAGGAAGCAGAGGTTGCAGTGAGCCGAGACTGTACTGCTGCACTCCAGCCTGGGCAACAGAGTGAGGCTCTGTCTCAAAAAAAATATAAAAAGGTGTCAGCAACAATTCCCATGGTGGCTCAGCCCCCAACACGCTGTGTGACACAAAATAACCATGAGTACCAAGTCACAAGAAACAGCTCTTCTTTTTTGCATTGTTTGTAAGTTCACTAAGGGCAATTCAAAATATCACTGCTCCGAAAATCTCTTAAGCAATGAAACACCTTACAGCCTTGGCGTATACACCCCACCTGGCTCAGGGTCATCCTCATTTGGGGACAGTGCCAAGATACTTACTGGCAATACATTATAAAGTAATGCACTTGCTTTGTTACCAAACTTGAGAAACAAATCAAGACGAAAAAAATCCTTTCATTGCAAAGCTATTTGAACTAATAATCCAGGTGCATTTCCAGAGCAACTCCATTTACTAAAACAACAGGACCTAAACCAGCAGCCTTCTCCCACCGCCTTACCTGCTGCTCGTCAGTAGGTGGGCGCGGTGGGCCTTACCTGTTGTACATGTATACGTGGACACGGCTGGCCTGGAGCGCGGAGTCCAGGTGCTGTAGGAGTGCTTCTGTGGTCAAGACGTTAGCACCTTCTTCCTTAGGGGTCTGTATCATGAGTTGAGGATTAAACATAGCCTCTTCTCCAATCTTCTGGCGAGTATAATTTAATTCACGACTTACTCGTCCTCCAACTGACAAACATGTACAGGTTTAATTAGAATAGCAAAATCACTGCAAACTCATGTTTTATCTGTTATCTGACTACCTGCCATAGGATACACAATAGATGAACTCTGGTCATGAGACTGGCTGATGTGTGAGCAGTAACATTCACTTTATTATTAATGGCATTGTTAACTTTACCAATAGTAAATATAAAAAATACTCACTAAGCCCATTAATGGCTGTCCCGCCTGTCACAGACGCAAACCTAATTCTAACTAATATACTATGTGCAGAAAGGGGGAGCAGAAAGGAAAACTTGAGACACCTTTTCCTTGCAGACCAGACCAAATAACCCTGTTACAATTTCTTTCACTTGTATAAACAACGTGCCCCTGCAGCACATTTCAAGATAAATGGCTTCAATTTACACTCTTCTCCTAAGTAATCTGGCAAAGGTAACATGGAAATGTTTCTCCTCGTGGAAAAAGAAACAAGGACAGGTGACAAGTGTGTGTTCAGCACAAAACTTGCCAGGAGAAGATAAAGTGATTCCAGTCAGATGCCCATGGGGAAATTCCACTTGAGAGGAACAAAATGTATTAGCCACAGCCATCATGGGCAGTCCCTGGAACCTGGTTCCATCAGACTCACCTGGTCAGCATCCAGAAAACACAGATGCCAGGTTCTGAGTCGGCTGGGGGCAAGCAGCCTGTGTTCCGGAAGTGTCCCAGGTGATCCTGAACCTGCTGCCCAGGCTGAGAAGTCCTGCCTCACACCAACCCGGCTTTCCAGCAAGCTGGCCAGCACGGGGCATGTCCAAAGCCAGCGCAGGCACAGGTGACAAAGAAAACCATCATCCCTGTGACCGCCAACCGCCTTTTCTCTTCCTCTCCTTTTTACATCCTTAGGCCCAACGTTATGTTCAATGAATGGTCCTGGGCCAAGCCAAGCTCCGAATGCTGCGCCTGGGCCGGGAGGTGTCTCAGGGAGATACTAACAGTTACAGGCCCAGGAACCTAGAGCTCCCCCACCCCATTCTCTAGGGCAAAGGAAGCGGGTCTGAATTGTTCCTAAAGTCACTGAGAAGTTGCATGTTGACTGAAAAGCAGGCCTGCAGCGACAGTTTAGAAAAAACTCAGTGATCACGGCTTTCCCACGAGGAGGAATCCTTTTTCTTCAAGTTTAGTATTCAAGGACATAAACATTTGGTTTGGACAAGTAAATAAGGACTGGGAACAGCGGGTTGTTTAGTTCTCTTGGCATATTTTATAAACAAGGGGGCAGGCTAAAAAGCAAATAATGCCCTCATTAGGAAAACCAGTACAAATTCACCGCCTGGCAGCACCCTCTGTGCAGGTCCACGCGGATGCCAAGGCCAGGAGCCCCGTGAGGTGAGGGTTAACATGCTGCGTGTGGGGTCGGGAAGGAGGGAGGAATGGATCAGTTGGTTAATAAAAAGGAATAAGACTTCTGTGTGCAGAAAACTTTGAAAAATGCCAGGGGGGATGGCCGAGGGCCTTGCAATCGATGTGAAGTTAAGGAAAAATCACGGGAAAACACTGGGCAACAGCTGGCACAGAGAAGCATTTCCCTACTCGGCTGCCCTTTTCTGGGAGCCCCGGGAAAGCTGCCTGAAGGCAGGGCCTGCTCACTCTACTTAACACCACGCAGACTTCCAACCAGTTAACTGAATCTGAGCCAGCCCACATCCCCTAGAGGTGCAGAAGTTATATGAGACTAAAAAGCCAGTTATGAGGCCAGAGGTCACAGCTGCAGAGCTGCCCATCAAGGAGCTCAACGCACAGCCTTTGCTCACCCCTTCTTTTTTCCTGGTGTTACCGCATCTCATGCCACAAACCTAGAAGTCATTCCCATTTTTTCCTGCCTCCTCAAACATGAGCATGGGCGTGGTTTTTCCTTCTGCTTACAAAGTAGTCCTCTCTGCACATTTACTGACGCTTAGAGTATCAGGTGACTTAAACCCATGAAATTAAAAAACAGCGACAAAGCACAGCCCCGCCCCCCCCACCCCTTAGCATGGTGGTTTGGGTGCTGTTACAGCGAGGAGCAGTCCATGACAGACAGCCTGGCTTCAGTAGGATTCTGCCCATCAGGCCTCAGCAGAGCAGCTGCCTGTTAACGATACAGCCCTCAAAGTGACCCGAGTGCAGTGTGCACAAAAATAGCAAAACCAAACACAAAGTTTGTGCTGCTAAGAACTTTTTACCATATTCTTCCAGACCAACCTCATAATGGAAACACAGGGTGTTTCGGAAATGGCACTTATTTTCTACAAGATATAAAATGTATCCCACAGTCTCCATCGTGTCCCCTTTTTAGATGTTTTAAGATGTATATTGACACAAACATTTTAATAAAGGTATAGATTTGTCCTTTCTCTGGAATTGGAAAACTTTTCGCTCCTCCATCTCTTTGCTCTAGTGATGAACACAAATATTTTGCCAACATGATGTTTCAACCAAGACTATCGCTACAGGGTGGCCAAGCAACGGGAGTTGAGACTCTGACGTCTACAGTTTTCTCAACCACCTCTGCCATATGTACTGCTCAATTCAATTCACTTTTACATATTACACGGTCATATTTTATCTAATCTTTCATCTTACGTTTAACCAAATATGAATGTTTTGCAAAATGATTCAAAAACTTTAATGACGTTTGGTTGCCATGCATTTTATCTGACCAACAGCCGTAACGTGATTCATTCATCCAGCAAGCATTTGTGGGTGGGTACTTTGTCACAGGCAGTGGGGATGTGGTGGACAAAACCAGTCAGCGTGGTCTCTCTCCAAGAGGCGTGCTGGCCAGTGACGGGAACAGGCAACAGCCAGGCAAAGCAGTAAGATACCTTCATAGCACAAGTGTGATGGAGAAAACGAAGATGGTGATGCCATGTTGGGTGGCGGGGAAGGGGAAAAGCTACTTCAAATGGGATAGCAGGGAAGACCTAAAGGGAAACAACATTTAGGTGACTTTGAAAAGTTGGAGGAAGAGCGTTCTGAGTAGAGGAACCAGCAACTGCAAAGGCCCCAGGTTTGGCTTATTGCAGGGAGAGAAGGGAGGCAAGTGTGGTGGAGCTTGCTGAGACTGTCATTAAGTCTTGTGTCATTTACCACGTGCACTGGTAGACTCAGCCCCTTCTTGGGTATTACTGCGTCATAAAGTACATGACACTCATATATTCTGACATCAGTATTCACCCAACACGCTCTGGAACAAGCTGCCAGAAACAGAAACCCTTCAGGATAGAGCAATTTTACAGACTCGTCTGACATCTGCTACCCTAGCAAACACCTATCCTAAATCACTGCTGAATGACAGCTGAAAGCTGTTCATTACTTTGCTGTCTTCCTTATCGTCCCTAAGTGTGAAGCTTTGAGCCCAGGAAGCTCCACAGAACCCATTTTAGATGACTGAGATGAAGGTCGTGGTCTTGGAGAAATAGGTTTCTCCTTTCTTTTTCTTCTCTTTATTTAAAGACAAGGTCTTGCTCTGTCACCCAGGCTGGAGTGCAGGGGCACCATCACAGCTCACTGCAGCCTCAACCTCCTGGGCTTAAGCGATCCTCCTCCCCCCAGCCCCCCAGATAACTGCAACTACAGGCACACACCACCATGCCCAGCCACTTTTTCATTTTTTTGGGTAGATACGGGGGCCTTACTATGTTGCTCAAGCTGGTCTCAAACTCCTTGGCTCAAGTAATCCTCCTGCCTTCACCTCCCAAAGTGCTGGGATTTCAGGCATGACTCTTTTCCATTTTCAGGATCAAAGTCCTAATGCATTTTAAAAATAATCTAATGTTCATGAAATAGTACAGAAGAAAATAACTATTAAATCCAGTTACGTAGATGTAGGTATAGGGAACCAAGTCAATAGCCATTTTTGCTGTGTGGTGGGCTATGAATAACTTTGGGTTTTTTTTTTTGAGATGGAGTCTCGCTCTGTCGCCCAGGCTGGAGTGCAGTGGCGCGATCTCGGCTCATTGCAAGTTCCACCTCCCGGGTTCACGCCATTCTCCTGCCTTAGCCTCCTGAGTAGCTGGGACTACAGGCGCCGCCACTACGCCCGGCTAATTTTTTGTATTTTTAGTACAGACGGGGTTTCACTGTGTTAACCAGGATGGTCCCAATCTCCTGACCTTGTGACCTGCCCTCCTGGCCTCCCAAAGTGCTGGGATTACAGGCGTGAGCCACCATGCCTGGCTGGGCTATGGATAATATTTACCTGCTTTGCTTTTTTATTTCTATTAATTTTTCTACAACAAAAGAGTATAATTAAAAACTTCTATGGTTGGACATGGTGGCTCATGCCTGTAATCCCAGCGCTTTGGGAGGCCAAGGTGGGAAGATCACTTAAGGCCAGGATTCCACACCAGTCTGGGCAACACAGATAAACATATTTATCTCTACAAATAAGAAGTTAACGGTGAAACCCCATCTCTACTAAAAAATACAAAAAACTAGCCGGGCGAGGTGGTAGGTGCCTGTAGTCCCAGCTACTGGGGAGGCTGAGGCAGGAGAATGGTGTGAACCTGGGAGGCGGAGCTTGCAGTGAGCTGAGATCCGGCCACGGCACTCCAGCCTGGGCGACAGAGCGAGACTCCGTCTCAAAAAAAAAAAAAAAAAAGTTAAAAAAACAGCTGTGGAGTAGTGGAGGCTGCCTTGAGTTCTAGCTACTTCAGAGGCTGAAGTGGGAGGATCGCCTGAGCCCGGGAGCTGGGGGGTACAGTGTGCTGTGACTGTGTCACTGCACTCCAGCCTGGACAACGGCATGAGACCGCACCTCAAAACAAAACAAAAACCAGAAAAACAAACCTTCTATGTGACACACACAGAAAAAAAAAAAAAAAAAAAAAAAAAAGAGAAAAATAGATATGAGGGCTACTTGGTAGAGATATGAATTAAAAACAAACTCAATGGAAAAAGATAATATGCATCTCTGTTCTCACTCATATGTGAGAGGTTAAAGAAAGATTAATGTGATGGAGGTAGAGAGTAGAATGAGGGTTATCAGAGGCTGGGAAGAATGAGGGGAAAGGAAGAGAGGTGGGTTAATCGGTACCAACATACAGTTAAGAACACATTCTAGAGTGTTCCACAGCACAGTAGGGAGATTACAGTTAACAGCAATATATTGTATATGTCAAAATAACTAGAAGAGAAGATTTAGAATGTTCTCAACACAAAAAAATGATGGATGTGTTTGAGGTGATGGACACTCCCATTACTCTCATCTGATCATTAGACATCATATGCTTCTACCAAAACATCACATGTACACCACAGATATATACAGTATTAGGTATCAATACTACTAAACTATAAAAATAATCATATGCACCTTCATCATATTCTGAAGTCCTCCTATATTAACAATAAAATAACAACCCCTCTGAAGAAGACTCAAGAAAAATCATTATCTCAGGATCCTGAGACACAAAATAACGTTTTATACTTGGGTTCTGCTTTCCACTTACAAAGCCCTTTGAACCTGTATTCTTTATGTCTTTGGAAATATTTTGATCATTGCTGCTCCTCCATCAAGCTGGGGCCAGCTGTACCAGGTAGGAGGTGAGAGTGGGGACCGGAAGACCCCAGCACTGCCACTACTGGCAGAGAGATCTGGAGCAAGTCCCTGACGTTGCTGAGGACAACAGGGATGACAAATGCTGTGACAAACCTCACAGGACTGTGTGAGCCTTAGCTGACGATGTGTGTGAAATTTCCCAGACCCTTACCCGAGAGCTGAGCAAGTGTCTGTTCACCCATGCATTTATCACAGAGCGCTGGTTCACTGCCCTAATGTCACAGGGGAGGGGGCACAGCTGCAGAGTTTGGGTGGCTTTTGCCCAAGGTCACCCACCGTATTAGTAAGAGGTAGAACGGACCCTTTAACCCAGAATCCAAGTGCCCTGCGAGCCTCATGGCTTCTGAGCACCAGCTGAGAACCTGAGTACAGCAGGAGGAGGTAGTCTAGGAGCACCAAATTCCACAGAGCACGCTAGACAGGTTGAGCATCCCTAATCTGAAAGTCTCAAAGGCTCCAAAACCTTCCTGAGTGCCGATATGACATTCCAAGTGGAAAATTCCACACCTGACCTCACATAGTCACAGTCAAAACAGGCTCACAACCATGAAGATGACATTGTCACCACGGCACAAAAAGTAACTGGAGCAGACCTGGTGGAAGTGTGTGATGGGCTTATTGAAAACTAACGCACTGTGCATTCACAACCAAACAGGAAATCATGTCAGTTCCTAAAATCCAAGAGACACGTCTAAGACGTCCGTTGTGGTGATGCTGGAGGCAACATTCTGAAAAGCCATCCAACAGATGCCTCCTCGCCCCTACAGGACCCACTCCCTGATCCTTCCACTGCTTCTGATGTTTCTTCTCGCCTAAAACAGTAAAACATGGTGTACAGCAACCTCTCAGTGAAAACACAGCATTGCAGGTGGAGGCCAGAAGCTGTCGTTTGGCCGCTGATGCAGGTATCTGGTGATGCTATCGGGCTGCCTGGGTACCCCGAACACATTATTTTTTCACTGCATTAATGGAATGTCATTTTTTTTTTTTTTAACTGGTAAGTACGTATGTGTGAATTAGTTTAAGAAAATGATTGCTTATCGCCAGCATATAAATTCTAAGTCAGGAAGGATGGGAATGCCACACACCAGATTGTCCACATGGGTGGCTGAGATAGTGACACCTTTGCTGTTAGTTCAATGTACACCAACGTTGTTTCAGGCACACAGTTATTTTAAAATATCGTATAAAATTCCCTTCAGGCTAGATGCATAAAGCAGTTGAAACACAAACAAATTTCATGTTTAGACTTGGGTCCCATCCTCAAGCTATCTCATTATGTACATGTGTGAATATCACCCTCCCAGAAAAAATCCAAAACCCCCAACACTTCTGGTCCCAAACATTTCGTATAAGGGATACTCATCCTGTATTATGCTCACAGCTAGAATTTTAGAATGCATGAATCATGACAATAATCCATATTTTTATTTAAAGTACAACCATGTTGCCCCAAAGATTTTTGTCAGCCAGTGAGAAGATGCAGTTTTTTTCAATAGGGCTCCCGGGGCCACAGTGGACAGGCCAAGTTTTCCTTCTGGTCCCCAGAGGGGCCTTAGAGGGTGCAGATGAAAGCACACAGAGAACATGCAGCCCTAAGCCTCTTTACCTGCAAATTCTGCCATCTTATTCTCCAGAAATCCAAGGCTTAAGCCAATTCTTTGAAAGGCAAAAGAAGCATCACTTCTGCCAATATTTTTGATCAAGCTCTGAGGATCCTCTCATCCCCAAATAGAGCCAGGCTTAACTTTCCAAAGTGAGGAAAGGCTAGCTAGCTCAGGTGGGATGCCAGCTGACCCAGAGGCCCATACTTCTAGGCCAATATGATTCCAATCCATTGTAGACAAGAGATGTTTCCCTCATCACGCTTCCCTGCTGTGCCCCTCTTCAGCGCAGCCTTCTGCACAAGCTTAAGAAACGTCTGTGGCATTCACACAAAAACCTTTTAGCAAAAGTTTATTGTGATCCACATAAAGATGATCTGAGGGACCAATTGAAGTTATTTTCCACAAAATTCAAGTCCTGCCCATGCACCTCCGTATGTGAAGGACGCAGAGGGGCAGCAGGGCCATGGCACACCAAGTGTGCTGAATGAATAAATGAATGCGCGGTCTCAATACAGAGCCTTGGGAACAGGCAGTCATCTGTATAAGTTATTAATTCCCCCCAAAGCCTCAAAAAGTCAATCAGTCAAAACAAATGACCCTTTCAGCCTGAAAAGTACCCACTCAGAGTCCAATTAGGAAAATAGGGTCTGTGTATATGCAAGCGTTGCATTTGCATTTGATTAATCCCATGAATTATCTAACAGCCTCTAGAGAGATTTTTTTTCTTTTAGTCGCTCAGGTCCTCCTTTCAATGTTGCATTTAGTTACTGTGAGGCCGAAAAAGTACAACTCTCTAAGCGGGTGTAACTACAAAATTATTACCACTGCCTCTTTTTTATAACCGAAAAAAAGAAGATCCAGTAATGTGGGCAACTGGCTGAAAACTCACGGGTTGTGAATTTTAGTCCTCTCCCACCCATCTCTTTTATTCAGGAGGAGCCAACCGCTGCCCAAATTTCTGGGCCGTTTTTCTCCTTGTGAGATTGTGCCCCTGCGTGTTGCCATGGGAAAAATGCTACAATCAGCCCAAAGAGAATGTGCCTTCATGAAGTGAGCCCAGCGAGAGGACAACCACCAAAACATAACGAAAAAAGGACACCCGCACGGGACCGCACGCGGCAGGCTGGGCGCAGGTAGTGCGCAGGCGCCGGGTCCGCACCGCGCATGTGCCGGAAGCAAGCTTCCCCGCCCCCACCAGCTGCTGGCAGTGCCATCTGTTATCAGCCTTGCCCAGGCTGCTCCCTCTGAATGGCTTTCCCTGACGCAGACCTGCTCGCCCTGTCAGATGCAATCAGGTCAGCCCGGCCCTCTGCCCACGCTGGACCTGCTGCCTGTCGCAGCTCCCACCAGCTCCCACGGAGCCACGAGTTCCCAAGACAACACTGCATCTGCCAGGAGGCCCCTTCTTCTTTGGTTACTTGCCACACTGGCAAATGAGGGCTGTGCACCGCGCCACCTGAGACAGGCCCAAGAACGTTGCCGACTTCCTGCAGGGCACAGGCGGAAATGTCTTCCATCCGGAACGGAGTACCTTCCAAGCTGGGAACTGTCCCAGGTTCTACCACAACCTCAGGTGCAACCAGGCCGCTCAAGCGCCACAGGCAGGCAGAGGCACACCCAGGTCCCGTGGCTCTGCAGGAAGTGGGCGCGCCCAGAGGTGAGATGCAGAGCGCACGCGGGCTCAGAGGCCACACTCCACCAGGCAGCAGAACCCAGGAACCAACACAGCGTGTTTTCATCAAGTTTAGTTGAAACCTCCTGAAGTCTTCATTAAAAAAACACAAACAGAAAGCAACCCACCACCACCAACAAAACCCAAGTGCTTTCCCGGCAGGCTCTCCATCACAGCACTCAGGCACTGCATAACATTAACCCCGGCTCCCTTCTCCCGGCTTCCGTGGGGCTGACATCGCCTCTCAGCTCTCAACAGTCTTCTTGCCATTATCCAGCCTGCGCCTCTCTTCATTGGCCTCCCACTTGAGCCCGCATGGGGGAGAAGACAATGCGAGTCTCCACCTTCGCACGCAGGCTCCCTGGCCTCCGGGGAACACCACGCTGGCCTCATTTATCTCCTGCACTGTTCCTTCCCTCTGCATCTGTGCAGGGAGACGCACGTCACTGGGGGCCACTTTCATGATTTTGTTGCCATCAGGATTAGCTGGATTAGGGGCCGGTACATAAGGACCCCCTGGTGCCGTGAGGAAGTTTCATCACCGGGTCAGCGTGGTGTGAACTATATTCTGTCAACACCACCACTCCTTATAGCCACCAACCAAAAAAGGGGGGAGGATGGAGGTGGGGGCGTGGCAGAGAAAATGCCTGGAGTGCAAAATGTATACACTCATCATAGCAATACATTCCCACATCATGCATTTCAAAGTGTGTGAGCCATTCAAGACTATTCTTCTTTCAAACAAGAAACCTATGTGATTCTTTTTTTTTTAATCTATGAAGAATTTGGTGGGTCTGACAGTGGAGGTAGGGAGAGTAAATATGGGTAGGCGAGTACGTGTAACTACCCAGAGGAAGAACAAAAAGCCCACAAAAAACCTTCTAGCCCCTTTCTAAAGCTAGTCAAACAGTTTGGGAAGAGTTGCACTGCTGAAACCTTGTATTTTGTTCAAGGCTAACAGGAACAAACCAGGATGGTTACCAGGATGAACCAGGATGGTTAGTTCCTCTTCTTCTGAAGGACCAAAGCGATCCCACCCAGCAAGGATATGCCCCCATCTAACGTGAAATAAGACAATGTGGGCAGGAGAGTGGTGGAGGGAATGGTGTGCGGGGTAAAAGGATGGGGAGAAAAACAAAACAGAACTTTTAACTCCTTTTAAAATTTCAATGACTGAATTTTTTTCCTCCCAGGGAGTCATTTACCTCCCTCCATCCTGGCCCCACTCATCTGGACCCTGTGTGAAGTAAACACACAATTTCTACAGAAAGTCATGGGATTTCTGCAAGTGTGTGCGAGTGTGTGTTTTATAGAGCAGTCCCTCTTGCACAGAACTGGGCTGTCCCATCAAAGCCGTATCTGTTATATTTCTGTCTTTCTCTTCTGTTTGGCGTATTCACCAACAAGAGAAAAGGAGGTAAGCTTTGGCGGCCCTGACCTGCAGCTGGAACACAATACTTTCGCACAGCCCTGCCGACCCCTGACATAAATTTTACACCGCAGCTGGCATTTACACACTCAGCATTACCATATGTATAGCTGCTCGGTGCTAATTATGCTAATCACCTGTCTAACTCGCTGCTGCGAAAAATGGTTGCATTTAGCAGTCCAGCGCCTCCCAATGCAGCTTACTGTGTGGCTGAAATGTACATTCAGACGGCCCTGAATGGCAAGATTTTTCCACGTTGCTGGCTACATTCAGGCCTCAGAAAAATTTATTCAAGTCAACTGGTTTCGGTCCGCAACAAAAAAGTTACGAGAAAAAAGTGAGTGTGTTCTTGCCCTAACATTCTGGATCTGCTTGCAAGCAAAATGATAAATCAATTGGTGTGGGAAACAAAAAGGGAGAGAGATTTCTTTTGGGAGCCATGTGAAACTGTAGCCTATTAAAAAAAAAAAAAAGGAAAAAAAAAGGGTCATCCTATTCCCCAAATCTCTAGAAAGAGCAGTTAATAGATATTTAGCCCTAATCCCAATTCTCTCAAATTGCAAGCTTTGTTTGCAATTAAGCAAGGTATTAAACATGTGCAATTTTTTTTTTTCTGGATCATGTGTAGACCAAAATGATGCTATCGTATTTATCATTTTTTATTTATTACAACAATGTGTAAATCTCATGAGGAAAATAAAGTAAGAAGAAAGAAATAATTTCTTAGGCAGCTAGGAAAAATTCTTTTGTTATTTTCTCTCAGAAAGCCTCTATTTAAAAAGAGGCTGTGTGATGTTTGAGTCTATTTTGTGAAGGTTGCTGGTTTCCCACTAAAGGAGCAGAGGAAATCAGGGAGTGGGGGTGGGAATGTGGAAGAATTCACAAAAGAAAAAAAACAGTGGTGGGAGGAGAAAGAGGGAGTCAAGAAGCCTACATTTTCCTTCATCTCAAAATTCCTGGATTTATCATCACCATTTCTTAAAGCTGTTTCCTCAGATCACTCTGTAGAATAAATTTCTTAATCAGGAGAATATTGGTGCAGGTATTTCAACAATTCCCCAAATTCAGACTGAAATCCTATTTCTTCCTAACTCACAAAACATGTTCATATTAATTTTTAAAAACCCCGAACGTAGTCACTCTCAGGGCTGCTTCATATTAGGCTATCTGGATGGACAGGTCGTATCTGGACACTCGGATCTCTTGTCATTGCTGGCAGCATCGTACGACTCGTTTTACCGGAGGGGGGCCCAAAGTGCCAGTGACTTTCTCACCTCCAAACAATCATCATTAGCAGACTCCTTACTTCAGAAATGCAGAAAGCAGGAGAAAACTGGAAGGCCATTTACTTCAGAATATACTGTGGGCCACACCCCTCCGGGCTGCACAACACCAGACTGGCTTTGCGACCCGTCGGCTTTCCATGCTTGGAAGGTGCACCCACCCCCTGGGCTTCCTCCCACGGAGGAGGTCACCCCGAGGTTCGGGCTCTCCGGCCTCGATTCCGCTCACCTTTCCGTTCAACCACCAGCAAATGAAAAACAGGATGCTCGCGCAACTTAAAGATGCTGCTGTGACAAGAGCACTCTTGTCTCTCTCCACCCTCCATTCTGTCCCACATTTTATACACTTCTCTGACCCAATGAAGCAACACTATCCAAGCCACATCTTGATTTGTTTGGCATCCCAATTCAAGTTGCTATTCTTTGCCATTCCAATGTGTTTATCTGGGTTTTGTAGTTTCAAATCTTGACTGTGCAGCCAAAAACACAAATGACACAACCACTCCTGTGCTCACTGCAAAGCGCAGGGTTTACCCCCCACCCCCCATCCTCTCAATATCGCACTCTTCGTAAATAGGAGATGGACCACCCTGCCTCGTGGCACGGAGCAGTGTTTACATTGCAATACTTGACTGTGTAATACATCTGGCATTTTTGGGCAGGATTCCTGAGCTAGGGGCCAGAAGCCCTTAAGCAATGATTTAAGGGGAAAAAAAAGCCATGCACATTGACTTAACAAAGCCCATTTCCAGTTCCTTTTGCTTACTTTTGTACATGTTTCATTAATAACTGAAAACTATCTTGGTTGCTAAATTGGGTAAGTCTACTGCTTCTTTTCATTTATCCTAACAATAATAAATAAAGCTTGCACTGTGGTATGGGGACCTGCTTCTCACTGGCCTTGCTTTCATAGCAGTGGCATTATAGGACCCACATGCAGAGCGGACTATTTGGGCCAACTCACACCTGGGTTTCTGGATTAGAAATAAGGTCCTGCCCCCACATTATAAATCTCTCCAACAACAAACTTGCCATTCATTAGCAGGTATCTGACTGCCCACCAACAATAGTTTCCCTAACACATGTCAGCTGTTTCTCCAGCCATGCTCTAAACCCCAAATGAAACAGTCATACTCCTTCCTGGAGGGACTAAGGATGGGGCGCATCTTCCTGTACACCAGACTCCTAAAATCCCCCACCACAGCCCAGCAGTTTCTCAATGGCAGTATTCTGCTTACGGAAGGCATGAGACATTGCAGTGTAAAGGAAAAAAAGCGCCCTAAATCCAATTTAAGAGAAAAAAAATCCAGTAAGTATTATCTTAGCACCCAAATTCAAAGATTAGAAGGGAAAGTAACAGAAGTGTTTATATTTTGATGACCCTGATTACATCTGTGTATTCAAGCAATGTTCCCACCGAGAGAAGCCTGCAGAGCTTCCTCCTCCTGCAGGCAGAAGTGCCCTCACCAGCAAAGCCCTCTGCTCTCTGGATGTCAACCAAGACCTCTCGTGAGGATGGACCATAAAATCTAGATAAGGAATTGCATCGTCTTCGATCTAGCCAAGCTCCTTGTGCCCACTGGCTTTGGTGGGAGTTCTAAGCAAGGAAAACCTGAAGTGGGGCACCTGGGAGGGAAAGCCATGTTTGTGCTCCACTCACCGTCTCAGAAATGCTACGGAACCCGGTTCTTCCACTGTCCATGCGCCACGGTCAGCAATACAAGCAGGGGACCAAGACTTATTTCCCACTCTCTCTGGCGGTGTGGTATGGGTTGAAGAAACTTGTCAATGGATTTTAAAGTTGCCTCAGCAGTCCATTAAAAAAAGTCATGATTCTTCAACAGGGGAATCACATCTTCTGCCAAGGGCCCATCAAAGAGTGTGGTCTTGGAACCAACCCTAACCAAAATAAGAATGCCAAGGATGCAAATGGCAGCTCTGTATCTAGTATCTCCCGCAGCTGGCTTGAAATAATAAATGTTCTCATTCCCTCCTCTTAGTGTGTGATTAGCCAGACTTACAACCATTTCAGAGTTCACACTAGTAACTGCAGAGATCCACTTGGAAGGAAATGACGTGGGCAGCTTAGAGTGGGTGGGTGGGTGGGAGAAGGGGCAGGAGGGAAGGGGGGAAGGGGAGGAGGCAGCAGAGGTTCTGGGAGCCAGTGAGGGGCACAGAAAACATTAATAGTATTATAATAGGACAACACGGCTATGGTTATTGTGTGGGGGTGTCTGACACAGCTGGAATTCCCTCAACGTTTTCTCCCCCTAAATAGTGTCAAAAGAGTGCCAGAAATTAAAATACTACATTTATGCAAAGTGGCTTCTATGAAATCTGGTCCCCTTTACAGTTATTTTATATTTCCATATTTGTTTTAAAAGCCAAAAAACCTTTTACAGTGAAACACATCCCCGAGTAGAACTGAACACTCATCGGGGCTAAATCGGGGCAGACAGCTAGCATGGTGAGGCGGGAGGCGGCCACAGGGCGCCCCCTTTCTCTGCCCCATTGTGACTCTCCCCTACCCCAATACAAGCAGGAGAGCAGGGCAGACGAGTTTCAGCTTGCCCCGAGTGGACAGAGCCTGGGGTCACAGGCAGGTCAGCTTTGAAGGAGAAACCCAAATGAAACATAAACATGGCATTGTGGAAACCAGACGAATCTCCCGTGGCTTGTCCAGCCAGCATTCATCTCGGCATCAGCTGTGGCGCATAATCTAAACACACGGATCAGGCTGTTCATACATCTGGAAGCTGTCATCTTCTGGAACCTCCGGGCGGCATCTGATGTGTCTGAAACACCCCATTACCCAACCTGTCCCCTCAACGTGTTGAAGGGTCAAGAATGGCAGGTAGCAAAGACACCGGGAGGATTTGCAGGGTCAGCTGCCCTGTGTAGAAGACACCTGAGGACTATTTGTTCTTTTCTAAACAATCATTGGTAACTTCACATTTCCAATTGTTTTTCTCCAAATATCAAAGAGACCCCACAACTTCTTCCACCTAAATGTACATATGCACTAGTGCAAACTAATAAATACCTATCTAAGCATATTTTTCCTTTCAAACCAGGTATGGCGGGGCAGGGTCCAGGGAGCAGAAAGGAGCTGCATTTTTCTTCCTGTCCCTTGTGAAATGCCTCCAAAATGGCAGCCCCAGAGAAAAGAAACCAGGTGCTCACTGTGGAAGGGCAGTGACAGCAGAGTCCATGCTGCCCTTCTGGCTGGGACGCTTGGTCCCTTGCTGTCCCTTGGTTCTGCTCCATAAGGGCTCCTGGGGGGACAAGGGGGAGTGGTTTGTGACAGAAACAGCTGGAGGAGGATGACACCACCAAAGAGTTCACACGCTAGCCAGGCTTCGGAAGGAGCTGTTATTTCAATATGCACAAGGGCAGTGGTGTCTTCCATTAAAGCTTCTATTAAAGCACCCACACACCAGTCCATGTGCCTGCTGAATGTTTGGATGGAGTTCCCCTGAGGGCAGACACTGTGGCTTTTCACCAACATCTCTCTGGAGGTGCTAAAAACCTTCAGGCTACGGGGGTTGAGGTGGAACCAGCCTTTCTGCACATTTAGATATCCCCCACCAAAAGGTACCCAAATATAAAGCATTTCTTTCCTCCACGGCCTCTTTCCTCTTTCGATCTGTCATGGTGTTTTTCTTTGATGTTTAATGTCATTCTAAGAAAAACAGTTATCTGGGTCAGTAAATACAGGATTGGGATGGGGGGGTTATCTTAAAGAAGAGACGAATACTCTTACATCTCTGCAATGTATTGTAGCCACAACTGCATCACCATAAACGTCTTCCATCTGCACAGCATGGTTCTTCCAGTCAAAATCTTTTTAGCATCTAAACCAGTGGGTCTCAACTGAGATGATTTGGTACACCCTCTCCCCCAGTGACATCTGGCAATGACTGGAAACACTGGTGGTCACAACTGGGAGGGTGCTACTGGCATCTAGTGGGTAGAGGCCAGGATGCTGTTAAACATCTTATAGTGCACAGAACAGCCCCTGACGACAGAGGATGATCCAGCCCCAACGTCAATAGTCCTGAGGCTGAGGGACCTTGCTCCAAATTGAAGGAGTGGTGAAACTCAGTCATCTCCTATAACTGATTGCCTGAGTTCAAGAACACTGGAAGAGTTAACACTAGCAAGGTACAAACTTGGAAGCACTTACACATATCATGCAGTATTTAAAAAAACAATTTCTTCTATTTTCCTTTAAAAAAAAAAAGTCAAAGTCACAACCTGCCTCCTCCCCGCTTGACGCTGGCCTGCAGCAACGTTAACATCCAAACACCAAGGCAATATGGATTCATTTCAAGGCTGTTGCCCTCTGCAGAAAAGGAGGCCAGGAGCTGGGCAAACTTTTAGAAAAAACAAAAAGCTCAGAGAGATAAATGAATGTTCTATCGCTGGAGAAGCTTGACAAGAAACTTGTGTCTGAGGGAGGCCTGGAGTGAGGGAGTTGATACGAAAAGAAATAGATACTGAGGGAGATGGGCTAAAACTGCTCAACAAAAAGGAAATACCGACAAAGAAATAGGCAAGATTAAAAATAACATCAGTCTGTGCCCAGAAGGGTGAGATCCAGGTGAAGCACTCAGGGCTCCAGGGAAAACACTAGAGGCCAACATGTGAGCACACTCATGAGACAGGGATGGCTCGCAGGAAGCGCTGAACCCCCCAGCCCAAGCAGGGAGACTTCTGTGAAACAGCCCTGAGGGACCAGTCCAGCTTCCAGGCTCCCACCCAATCTCAACCACCCCACAAAGGGAGGCAATGGCTGCCCTCCAAGAGACCACATTCCTGTTCTCTGAGCCTTTGCCCATGCTGTTCCTTCTGCCTGGAAAGCACCCTACCCTCTCCCCTCCAGCCCCTGTGCCTGGCTCAGGCCTCCACCCTTGAGGCCATCCTGGAAGATGTCCCCGATTTTCCTGCCATTTTGGCACTGCTGTCCTTCATGTTAACCACCCACACACCAGTCCATGTGCCTGCTGAATGTTTGGATGGAGTTTCCCTGAGGGCAGAGACTATGGCTTTTCACCAACATCTCTCTGGAGAGCTTTCTGCAATGGTGGTGCTAACCAGTGGTGGTACTGAGGACATGTGCAGAATGAACGCTTCTATTTTTATGCAATGACAATTAGTTTCTCCCCCACCTTGCTGCCATGGTCGTGTTTCTGCAATAGCAGATGTCCACTACATTAGTCAACATATTCTCTATCAAACCTCACTACTCCACAATATATGTGAAACTGATTTGACAATTTTGATTTGCAAACACTATAACTCTAAAATTCAAGCTGGTATCTTAACATGTAATTGACAGTTTCTTAAAAGGCAAGCATTATATGGACATTTAAACAACAGAATACAGTAATTCTTATCACCAATGCCTACACATGCACACACGCGCGCACGCATACGGACTCTTCCTCATCTAGCATATATTAGTCTGCACATTGTGGCTGATGTAGTCTAACTCTTTATAAAGCCACATTTCCCCAGCATGTTAAACAAAGCATGCAAGTCAATTTGAAGATACAGCCTTTTGAGTGGATCCCTTTAATTTGCTGGCTGTATTAAAAAGATAACATTAACATGACTTTGGCAGATAGGAGAATATGCAGAATAAGACAATGTGCATACACACACACGCTCCTGTGATTTTAAATTGCAGGAGAAAGAGGTTCTTCCAAACTATCCCTCAGCATCCCTCTCCCCTTAAAATCTCATACTTTACTCTCTTCTGTTGCTTTCTAACTAGGGCAATATGCTACCTCTATCCATTTCGTTTGTGTAGCAAGCACTCTGTTCTTGCCCAGTTCATATAAAAATTCACGTCTAGAACTTTCAGAACAACGTACCTCTTAACAAAGCACCATCTAACAGATTTCTTTACTGATCGCCATGAGGAATTTATCTATGAGACAGATGCACAAAATGAACTTAAATTTGGAGCTGCTACTCAATTCAATTCACGGACATCTACTGAGGTCTAGGACAGCAGATTTCTCACTCCTGAATGCAAATGCTCACACTACTTACTGCTGACGTGAACACTCAGCTCACTGTGTCACAAACAAGATCTCTACACAGTTACTTCTGCTTTGAAACGAAATTAAATCTAAATGGCTACTGTCGTATAGTCACCTATCTAGTCGGGTTTATCTGCATTTACGAAACTCGCTTCTTCTTTAGGGGGAGAGAGAATCTAGCACAGAATGAATGAATGAATGAATGAATGAATGAGAGATCAAGGACAGGGCAACAGGAGAACAAGTGACTTATGTCATCAGTAGGCAAAACAGACCCGGAGACACACAGCAACCCATAGCTTCCCATCTGTAAAACGGGACAATCCTCATCATAAAGACATTACATCCACTATCATGTTAGAGAAACAAATAAAGTAATAACAGCAGCGATTTTATTGAGTTGCAAGGCATGTGACAATATATAACAAATGCCTGGTACACAGCAGTTGCTCAACAAGTGACAGTATTAGTACTGAGTCAATAACATTTGGCCCAAGAACCAGTCAGCCATGCTGGAACTGGCAAAAGTAAGCAAAGTGAGTGTGCCCCTCAGAAGTGTCCTCATCCAGTCCACTGAAAAAGAAAAACTCCACTCCCTCTCACTATACAACTGGCAGCTCCCATAAAACTGCTAGGAGGCACACTGCATCTCCTTCCAGGACTTGAAACGGGTCGTGTTATGCAGAAAGCAAGTTATTTCCAGAAATATGCAATGTTAAGAAAATAAATCACATTCTCTCTCCTTCAACGTGTTAAAGGTCCACTGAAAACTTGCTAAGAACACAAAATCACGTTTTGTCATCCTCATCTGATGGCAACAAATACAGGTTGGATCAAGTGGTGGAAAGTGGTGGATGAGCCGGCCCTCCCTGTTCTCAGGCCCTATTCTGTCCCAGAATCTATGGCAGTGCCCCTACAGTCTAGCCAATCACACCATTCCAAACTCCTCAGCTGGGGCCCCTGCTGGTGCGTCACGCCCATGCCTAAAATGCCCTCCTTCCCCCACCGTCTCCAATTCTCTCCCCCACCCCCGAGTCTGCCTCATCACTTCCATGGAAGCTCCCCTACCACCGTCTTGTAACTTTCACAGCCCATTTCAACTGTGAACCCAAATGTAGTCCAAATGCATCGAATTCTAATAGTTTTAAATTGTGCAGTGTCGCACACACTTGAGTCTCCTATAGTGCTTAACACAGTGCTAGGGACATCATAGGTGCTCAGGAAACTTGTTGCTAGGAGCATAATAGCTGCTCGATAAAACCCTTCTTTTATCTACCAGTGATACTGAATCGCTGAACTGAGATAAATTACTCCATGGATTCAATCCAAAGAACGCTTTTGTATTAATTACCAAACTACTTAAGGCAGGAATGTTTTGTCTTAATTATGTAGACTATTATTTTAATTGTCACTTCTCAATTAAATACTCCAACTCCACCACAGGCTTGCAAAACTCCGCAAGCTGAATCTTCACAAACAAGGAGAGATTAAGGATATATTCTCCAGGGTTCGTCTCCAACAGCATCCTGAAAGGGATCACTGAAGCGATTAGGCGCATAACTCCTCAGCTTCCACATGCTGTCCGGGGGAATGCTCCAGGCATTTTGGTTTGAAATATTTACACAGTCACCTCAACTCTCCCCTACCACCCTCTTGTAAGGTAAGGGATGCCCCAAGTAGTGTTTAGGGTTAAAATGATTCCAAATAGCAGGATTTGGAATTTGCCAAAAAGATAAATAAGAAACAACCAGCGGGGGAAAAAACTGAAACCTGTGTCACCAAAATAATGTAAAAATGTTTGCCTTCGAAAAAATACACATCTATTTTAAATCTGCAACTGCTTTGCTAAGAAAGGTCCCAAGAACTCTAAAACTGAGGACTGTGGATAAAAGACTGGTAGAACCCCTCCAAGAGGTCCCTTCAACCTCGCGTTCTTAAAACATTTCTTTCCTTTGCCTGCAAAATGCAGCCTTCTCCCGGAATAATTCCATGTCAAAAGCCCCCACCCGCGAGGAAACATTAATCTACTTTGCAAACATGCGTTCCAGTCTGTGCCTTACTATTTTTTTTTCCACTCCTTCCACCCCCACCCCGCTTTTTTTGTACCTTGAGACAAATGTTTTTTTCCCTCAGAGTTGAAAGCTGTCCAAAAACAGGACCACACACGCCGCCGCCTCCGCAGGCCCGCGCTGCGCCCGCCCCCGGCCCTCCCCAGCGCGCCGGCCGCGGCCGCCGGGGGCGCGCACACTCCAGCCAGCCGGAGGGGTGGCCTCTGGCTCCCCCCGACTCCTTTCTCTTTGGACGCGGTGGGTGGGGGTGGGGAGGAGAAGGAAGCCGGGCCGGGGAGCCCGGCCGGGAGAGGCCAGCCCCGGGGCGCGTCTCGGGGCGCGGCCTAGGCGGGCGGCGGCGGCGGCAGCGGGCCCCGGAGCCCCCGGCGCGCGGAGTGGTCCGTCCCGGAGGGGCCCCGCGCCCCCGGCCCGCCCCCGCCGCTCTCTCCCACCACACCTCGGCCGGCTCAGCGCCCCGAGTAGATTACAGCGCGGCCTTTGTCGGGCGGGCCTGGCTCCCGGCCAGGCGCCCAAACAATCAACAATCCCCCGGGTGCGGGCAGGGGGTTTCGCCGGCCGCAGCCGGGCTCTAGGTGTGCGCTGGCGAATATCTCTATCAACCGCGAGGAGGGACCGGGCCGGGGGCGCGGGCGCCGCGGCGGGCGCTCTTACCTTCCACCCACAGCTCCTCCACGTTGGTCTCGAGGTTCGCTGCCTTTAATCCCACCGCGAAGGCCCCAAATATGAGGAGGCCCACAACCAAGAACTTGCCGCAGTTTTTTTGAATGTAACAACCCAGTTTAAATAAGAGTCTCTGAAACTTCGCTCTCAGCCACAGCGGCGCTTTCCGGCCAGTAGCCTTCCCCTGGGGACGAAGCAGAAGGGAGGAGTGAGCGCCGGGGAGTCGCGGCCCGCGCGCCCACGCCCGCTCGCGCGCACCCGCCCGGTGAGCCCCCAACAGCCGTGGGGGCGCGGGTGGCCGCGGCACACGGACTCGCCCTCGAGGCTGCAGCCCCGGCGGACCTGAGCGTCATGGGGGTGGGGGGGCGGGCTCGGTCATAAATCAAAACCGGGCCGCAGCGTGGGAGCTGCACCTCGGGGACATCAGGGCGCCCCCACCCGCGGGATCCCTGAGTACGACTTGGGGCACTGGGGCTGCAATCCAGGAGAAAAGGAAGCCGAGGTAGAGAGGAACCACTAGACACAGGCAATATTCACCCCAGACCTGAGAAGGGAGGGGCTGCGTAATCCCAGCGATGGAACCCAAGGTTCAGGAGCCAGCAAACCAGTCCTGTTCAGTCCATCACCCTCGGGGACCGGCGCTAGGGGCGAGCGCGCTTTGGAACAACATATTGCGGGTTCCCCCAACTGGACCCCCGCCTAGAGTGGTAGTAAGTGGGGATCCACGTGGTGAGCGCGGCCGCCGGAGTTCACTCCCGACGCTTTTCCATAGCGTTGGAAGAGGCTGTGTGAGCTGAATTAGGAAGTGGGGCAGCCATCTGCAACTTACGACAATATTTGTGATCGGAAGAGGGCGGCCACATGGATCTTTCCCTCCTCTCCCTTCCTTTCTGGTTAAACGTAAAAAACAGCCGAGTGCACAGGGAAGGGCCCAGGCCGGCGCAGGCTGCTCCCCGGCGCGGCGCTTCCCCGGCGCTGGCCGCGGCCCCGGCGGGCCCCCGTCTGGGTGCTCGCCTTCCCCGGATTCCACACATTTCAGCGAGCCTCGTAAACACAATGAACCCGGCCGCTCCGCAGACTCGCACCGCGAATTTAAGGTGGCAATTTGTTTACAACTTTCCCTCCCCCTACCAGGCCCTGAGGAGAGGCGGCTCAAAACCTGGAAAACACGGGGAATGTCTTTTTCCGAGAATAATTTTTTAAGGGAGCAGAGATTTCATGCTCAACAAAAGCAAAACCGGCTGCCAAAAAAGGAAACCACCTTTATTTCGGCTCCCTCCCCCCTCCTCTCTCCGCCTCTCTCCACTCCGCCTCCCCCTCCAAGATGTTAAGAAATGTGGCAGCATTACTGGGGTTTAGGCTGCAAATAGGAGCAGGGGCGCAGGAGGAGGGAGTTCCAGGGCAGGGGGCACGGGGCAGGGCAGTACCACGGCCGCCCTTGAGGTGGTCCGCCGTGGACGGCTTTCCAGTGCTCCGGAAAAGGCACGCCGGGGAGGGCGTGTGTACACACACACACACACACACACACAAGCACACACCTCCACCCCCTGCGGACCTGAGACAGCCCTTTCCTCCCAGGACCAGAGGGAGGGTTTGAATTTTTCAATCCCCACTTGTCTGCTGCTTTTCCTGGAGAGGTGTGAGTGTGTGTGTGTGTGTGTGTGTGTGGCGGGGGCGATCCCAAAGAGTTAGAGGAGGGAAGAGAAAGTGGGAGGAGAGGAGAGAGTCTGAAATGCACCTTGGAAATCTGCTCCAGAGCGAAGGCGGCGTCGCAGTAGCTGGGCCGGTGCAGATAGTCCCGGTCCGGCGCGGCAGCACGGCGCAGCCCCCCCGTCCGTCTGCGCCTCCCACCTCCAGCCGGCCGGCCCGGGGCACCGATGCAGCCGCTGCCGCCGCCGCCGCGGTCCTGGGGCTCGGCGACGTTACCAGCCGAGGCCATGTTGCCGCCGCCGCCGCCGCCGCCGCCGGGACGGAGGCTTCCCGGGCGGCCCGGCGCACTGCTGCCGCTGCTGCGGGCTCCTGGCGCGCCTGGGCGCTCGGCTCGCGAGGACGCTGCTGGCCGCAGGCTGCTCGGGCTCGGGCTCCGGTTGACAGACCAGCCGCTGCTGCTGCTCACACGGCGGGCGCTGCTGCCGCTGCGGCCGCGGCCGCTGCCGGGGAGTCAGACCCTGCGCCTTCCATTGCCACATTGCGCGGGGGTCCCGAGGTCTCTGCGGCCGCCGCTGCCCACATCCAGTTCGCGGGAGGGCGAGAGCCGGCGCGCCGAGCGAGCCTGTCCTTCGGGCGCTTCCGCGGCACTCCTTGCGGTCCCCAACACCCCCTACCCGCCCCCCGCCCCGCGCCGCGACCCCTTCACTGCAGGAAGAGCCAGCGAATCCCCGCCGCTCCCGCCGGCCGCGCTGGCTCTCTCGGCGCCTCCCGGGTCGCCCGAGCGGCCGCGGAGGGCAAGCGCAGAGCCGCCGCCGCCGCGGGGTCCGAGGGTGCCCGGCGGGTCTCAGCGCTGCCGGGCCGGGGCAGCCGCCGCTGCCGCTGCTCCCGCGGTGGCTGCTGCTGGCGGTGGCGGATCCAGGAGCTGCTGCTCGGGCTCTGGCTGCTGGGTTCGCGGTGGCTGCTCGGTCCCGGACTCTGCTTTCTTGTGCTCCTCGGCAACCCGCTGGACCATTCTGTCCCCGTGCAGCGCGCCTCTCTCGCTCCCGGGACCTGGGGACTCCGCTCTGTGTGTGTGCAGCGGGCAGCGGCCGCAGCAGCTCCTTGATTCAATAGATGAGATGGAAGAAGAAAAAAAAGAACTCTCTCCATTTGGAGAAAGAAGAGGAGGAGGGGAGGGGGTGGAGGGGGAGAGAGCGAGCGAAAGAGAAAAAGGCTGGAGCTCCCGCCCCCGGGGCTGTCAGATGGCTTGGGTTTCTGCGACGCGATTGGCTCGCGGAGGGCAGAAATTACTCAGCAAACATGACTATTATTAGCTGCTTAGCAACAGCTCACCAAAGTAGAGAGACCACCCAGGTAGGCAACCCAGTGTGTGCATCCCCGGCTTCGGGGCAGCCTCTGAGAGCGCCAACCTTCTCGCATGCAATACTTCCATTAAGGAATGCTCCCCCTCCTTTCTCTCTTATTCCTTTTCTTTTCAACAATGTCTTCTTTTTTGTGGGATGCCCTTTGCGCGCACACACGCGCGCGCGCGCACACACGAACATTTGCCTCGCGGTAGACACGGGGGGAAATGTAATATTTTTTTAAGCGCTTAAACAATTTCTGAAATTCCTCAAAGAAAAGCCTTTCAGAGGCACCTTGGCCTCAAGCTGCAGCAAATACTGGGAGGTCCGGCTCGCATTCCCAGGCCTGCACCAATAATGACAGCGTGCTGGATAGTGCGCCAGTGTGTGCCAGATTTTTTTTTCCTCCTCTCTTTTCTTTTATAACTAAAGGGAAGACTTAGGCTCTTGCAGGGAACAACGCCTCGCATTAAGATAAACAGAATGGAAAGTTAAAGAGGAAAGCAAAGACGCTGGGAAAAGCCACCCTTTCTTCAAATCCGTCTGCCCTCCCCCCGCCGCTTTCTCCCCCAACTTAAAAAAAAAAAAAAATCGACAGTACAGTCTTGGTTTGAAGGAGTCAGTGTTCTATAAACGTGGAATCCAGACACCGAAGCAGTCTTGTAGAGGCAGAGGCGTTTTTATTTGAATCTCGAATGTGACATAAGTAAAAGAGAAACAACAGAATCCTTTTTTACAACTCAGAGAAACGTAATTGCTTCCTTGAGAAAGTTTTCCTGATTATTTTGGGTTCATTTGTACCCCCCTTTTTATTAACCAGATGTTTATACAGCAAGTTTTTTACAAAACCCGGTATGCATGTTATATTTAATAATAGTATGACGTAGAAGATTATAAATGCCCCGATGTTGGATTCATTCAAAACAAACTGTGCGCGGATCGCGAGGGTTTGTCCCGACACCGCGTCCAGTGTCACCAAGACATCCCGGGGATTCGCTTCCCGCGGAGGAGGAAAACACGCGACCCTTTGAGGTGGATCCTGGAGTCAGACACGTCTACACAACTAGGCTTTTTATTTTTAAAAATTTTGTTTTCGCAAAGTGGAATGTGTTTTTCTTACGTTTGCAAGTTACTACGTTCCTCCCTGGGATAGGAGACCCCGCTTTCTTGCTTCACTTTCTTTTTTAAAAAAAACGGGGTTGAACTGCAGAAGGACCCGCAGTAGCAAGAAGCCTAGTGAAGTCGTGAAATGGGGCGGTGTGGCTTTAAGATGCACACGGTGTGTGTTCATTGAAAAAAAAAGAAGAAAGAAAGGAAAGCAAAGGAAAGAAAGAAACCCAGATGGAGGGAAAGGGGGAGGAGCAGGGAGAAGGCGGAGCTCCGGTGGCCACGTGACCCCGCGCCGGGAGGCCTTGTGCGCGCGCGCACGTGTGCCCGGGTGCGCGCGCCCGGCTCCGGGACTCCCCGCGCCCGCGCGGCCAGGGCAGAGCAGGTAGAGAGGCGGGTGCGCCGGGCGGGCTCCGGGCCTCCAACGCGGCCTCCCGGGAGCCCAGGCGAGGCGCGCGCCCAGCCGGCGCGGACGGACGTGCCGGACGCGCCGTAGTACATTCCTGAAGGCGGACCGGCCCCCTTACGCTGCCCAATGCCCGCGCCGCCTCCCCGCGGCCGGCCAATGGTCGCGCTCACGAGTCCCTGCCCATTCAGCGGCCCCGCGCTGTCGGCCCGGGCGCGCTAGGGGCTGCGGCGGTGCGCGCCGGCCACCGGGGCGGTCCATGCGGCTCCCGCAGGGGGCCAGTCCGCCGGCTCTCCCCGCCCCCTTCCTTCCTCCCCGGCGGTTTCCCCTCCCCGCTTCCTTCCCTCGGCCTGCGCCTTCTCCTTCCTCCCTCGCCCCGCTCCCTCCCCCACCAGCCTGGCCACCTTCCCTCCAGCCTCTCCTCCTCGGCTTCTGGGGGAGGCCGTGCCCCCGACCCCCTAACCCGCAAACCGTGTGCGGTACCGGGGGCAGGGCGTGATGTACCGAGGAAGAGAAGGAGACGGGGTGGAGGTATTTGGGGGCGTTCGCGGGATCCGGAGGGGGACCTGAGCACCGGGCCAGCGCGGAAATTCAAAACTCAGACCGCTTAAGGAGCACGTGATTCTGTGAGTGGCTCAGGGAAGGGCTGCGGAAACTCGGAAGGCAGGCGGGCAGCGTGCGACGAAAGTGACACTGCGTTGATAAAGAGCGCAGACGGCTCCACACATTTCCAGTTTCATCTTTGAGTACGATCCTGATGTTTATTAGGTTTGATAAATAGCACAAAACAGGAAAAGAAGTTTACTATTCTAGCTTTTCTCACTGAACGGTTATGCAGACACTTCAAGTCGAACCATTGTGTGCTTGCTTCTGGAAATTGCTTTTTAACAACTGGGGGAGGGGGGTAGTACCCCTAGTTTTGCATGTCAGCCTTTTTATATTTCAAGCTTGCTGGAGGGCAAGGAATCATGTAGCCATAGACTCGTTGCTATGTTTGTCTTTTCAAACTTTTCCACCACGTTTTGGCCCAAAACTATTAGTGTTTCGTCTCAATCTTTTACTAGAGGGATTTCGGTATGGCTGCTTGGATGAAGGAGTTCTGGAAGGAAATGGTAAGCAGTGTGCCCGTAATGGATCCGCCTCACTCTCCGCACGCGGCTGCATGTCCTCTGGTTCCCGCGGCTGCCACATGCACGGCATTTCAGTGGCAAAGCCTCTTCCACTCAGGCCCATATCCCTTAGTTTGACTTAATTCCTAAACGTTTTGAACATTGATCCCCGGAGCTTTCAGTGCCCCGAGCCCACTCGCCTGCTGTTTGATGGGTTAACTTTTCAGCATCTCAGACAATGGTCCCGCCTGTAAATTCTCCCCGTGGGTTCCAGGACGCGCACTCCGGAGCCTCGGCTCTAACGAGCGCTATCTTAATCTCCCCCCCCCCCACCCGCCGCTTCCCCTGTGGTCTGCTTTTTTCATACTCAGAGATGAATTACTTTGAGGATCTAATTGGCCTTGTTTCTGTAACGTTTTAAGAAAGGGAAGAGGAGCCAGTGTAAAAGCCTGCTCGACTTGGGTGGTCAGGGCTGAGGCTGCCCCCAATTTGCCTCATTGCTGATGCATGCGAGTGCGACATTCCCAGCAATAATGTTGTTCCTAATCAATCTGCCCTTATTTACATTTGTAAGCATTGTTGGCTTTAATATGCATGCCCTGTGCGGGGGACTGCTGTGCCACACCGGGTTTGTTAACTTCAACTAACCCACAAGGATTCCACAGACCTGAGATGAGGCTGACTGGGGCAGCCAGACCTGCTAAGGTGTCCTCTGGGAAGACAGTCCCTTTAAATGGCCCTTCTGCCTCCTGGCACCCCTTGTGACAGTTACCAAATAAGTGAGAACTTAGGGCCTTATCAGCCAGCAGGAGTTGCCAGCCTCTATGAAGCAAGAGCTGAGTGTTCCATCTCCCCTTTCCAGGTAAAGTTCATCTCAATGCATAAATTGTCATTTTGGTCTCCCAGTCATGATCCAAGACTTTTCATTGGAGTGTGTAGTTTTCAAAGCAGATGCCTTAAGCTCTCTGGATTCCCTCACATCTCCCCACTTCTCTGTTCCAATACTACAAATATCCATGGCCACGCCACACACATTTGAAAAGTGACATCAGATTATCCAAATGATGACAATGAAATAAAACATCTGCCCTTTGTGCTGGGATGTTCCAATGGTAAGCAATTGTAGGAGGCAGACTTGGTGGAGTTATGAAAAACCACAGTGAGATTTTAACTTTTCACTGGTTTCTCAGATCAAACCAAATGAGTCTTTAAAATCCAATGTAATTTGGCTAACTTGCAGAGTATAAATGTATTCCAGTAATTTGACCCTGGGGCCATTTATAATTTTGCCTACTGAGTTTAATACTCTCTTCCAGAAATACAAGGAATTGCAAACATGATTTTAAGTCCTTCGGTATTCTTGTTGAGAGGCTGGGATGGACAGAAGCATTGGGGATTTGATGCAATATTCTTTTACTGCATAGGGAGCCCAGGATACAGGAGGTGAGTGATGGTCAAGGCAGGGCTTCAGAAGTTCCAAGCAGGTACCTTGAATAAGAGTTGAGTCGACTCAACTCAAGCCAATGTACCACCATCCACCACATTTTCTTGGCTCCCTAAGAATGCCTTATTATTTTCTCATTGGCAGCTTTTATATATTCTTAAAAGGTGATGGTAGAAAATGAGTCTAAAAGGTTTCAGGGAAGCCGGGGGCAGGGTGGGGGTAGATTCAGCAGCTACAAAATGTAAAACTACTGGGCTTGACTCCCCTCCCCTACTCCCTTCCACCTTCTGTTTCCTCCCCTTATTTACCCCCCTCCCCAGGCTGGAGGAAAGGGAACAGCTCTAGCCAACTTGTCAAAATAATGCTGCTAATTACCCCTGATCTCCTTTAATGGGAAGCTGCTCCTAACTCCACAAAGGAGTAAATGAGGGTCTACAGCACAAACCCGGGAGCACTGGCATTTTTTGAGCTTACAGTGAGCTGGGGGTGGGGAAAGCGGCAGAGGGGAGTGTCCTGAGAAGGTCCCAGAAATCTCCACATTGATTACTCCAGGTTTAAATACTAGCTTGAAAGGGGAATTAGACTTTATGTATTGCCAAAAGCTATTGGTATTCTCTTGCTAAGCATGTCACCAACTGCTGAATGTTCAGAGCCTACTATGAACTTGAAAGAAAACAGAGCATTGACCCCTGCATTGATCCCCCTTTCTCCAAATATATTCTTACCCACATTGCTTTCCTCTAATGGATAGAGATGTATTCCTGAAACACCCAGACTTTGAACATGTTTTGCATCCTTCCCTCGCCTCGCCTCTATCTCCCTGTCTAATATATCTCTATCAAGCTTTGCGTTTGCTAGGAGGCACACCATTCATTTCAGTGATCTCTGCCATTGGGTCCTGCATGAAAAAGAAGCTGAGCAACATGATCCCTTTGACCCACTGCTGGAGCAACAAATTTATTAGAAATATAGGCATGAGAAATGAAAGGGAAGTAAAACAATTCCAGCTTATTGTGTGTCTTTCTTTCATACTGCTAATCCGGTTTACACATCACGCCTACACGTCTCAATAGGGCATTATACACTGTGGCAGAGGCTGGAGAAAATAAAAGGTGTGTGTGTGAGAGAGAGAGAAAGAGAGAGAGAGGAATGAGGATGAAAACGGGAGACATATTTTAATCCACATTGATTAACCTCATCAGTTTATCTATCTGTAGAAAGTTGAAGATAATTTGTAAAACAGCCTTTTTCTTTTCACAAAATAATTCCAAATGGTTCTAAGTTTTGTTCAAATAGCTTGTCAGATTATGACTACTTTATAACCAGAAATTAGATACACCTCTCACAGTGAGTTTGAAATGAAGCTAATACCCCAAATTGAGAATGGCGGGGCCTATTGATGTCTACCTTGATTCAACATTTTAATTGAAACAGATCATGGACTTAAAGGCATTTTATAGCCTTGTGGAAGGAAGCTGGGTGACAACTGGAACACACACAGACTCACAATTGAAAGCCCCTTGTTTTACAACTTGGGCACTCCATGCACCTGAGGCAACAATTTATCCTGAGTACCACCCAGAAATTTTAAGTTGCAATAAGAAAGGATGACACCATAAAGCATTGTCTTTCTTTGTGAAGGCGATTAATTGCATGCTGAACTACTGTGGCCAGTAAACACAGAAATAAATAAAAACCTAAAAGAAATGAACACACACAGAATGCTGAAAAAGGACTATTGTGGTAGTTCAAGACCTTAGTGATCCAATTATCAAATATTTAGAGCCACCCATTGTGGCTTTTTATTATTGATGTCTAGTTCTTTTGTGTTTCTCCTCCCCAGGGAGGAAGAAAGGCTAAGAAGGGAGGAAGACGGTCTTCTCTCCCAGGTGCAGGAAAACAGGTCTGTGGGTGTCTTCCACAGCCACCCACCCATAGAGTTCTTCTTAGGTGATGGAAACAGATCAGTTTCCATGAGAGTGTGCTCATCCACACGCTAGCATCATTTTAAACATGAACCTAGTAAATACGTGGAGACACAGCGCATGTCACCCAGAGGCACAGTCTCTGGGGCTCTTGGGGTTCAGCGCTGGACCCAGGTCTGTAAGGTGCGAATCGGTCCTGCCCGCCCCTGGGGCTCCCCTGAGGCCGCACTCTGCACTCTCAGCACTGGGCTGGTCGCCCACCTCTGTAAGGGTGGCAGGCACCCGAGCGCCGGAATCGGTGGGCACAAGAGTCACACACATCACCTCTCCTACCCACCGCCCCTTCCAGAACTCCAAAAGCCCCTCTGGCCCTTTTCCCGCAGCATGGGAGGGGAGGTGGGTAAGGTGCGTCTCTTCCAGCCCGGGTGTCCCGGTCCCCTAGGCGTGCGTGCCGGCTCGAGAGCGTGTCTGCGGGGCGCGAGCGTGCGCCCTTCCCTGCGGCTGCTCCCGCGAGCGGGCGGCAGCGGCTTCCGCGCGCGCGCCTCGAGCCCCCTCCCCTCGGCGCTGTCACTCTCCGCACGAGCCCCTCCATCACCCGCTCTGCCTCCGCTGGCGAGTCAGTAGCCACCACCAGGCTGAAGAGCGGAAGCCAAGGTGGCGACCCTTTCAGGCGTGAAAATGGGGGCCCCGGCGACCCCCTCCGTGAGACTTCCCCTCGGAGCCGTTCCTCGGCCGGGGCCCGCCGCGGCCAGCCCCCCCTCCCCGCCCCGCGGGGCTGGCCTCGGGGGCGGGGGCCCGGGCGTGCGAGCGAGCGTGGAGGCGCGGGACCCGCGCCCCCGCGCCCA
>NC_045447.1:110349044-110355170 GCF_002776525.5 Piliocolobus tephrosceles | reverse complement strand
CGGCCCCCCGGCCCCAGCGCGCGGCCCGCCCCTCCCGCCCGGCGCTCGGGGCTCGCTCCTCCGTCCGCCGCGCGGGGCGTCCCGCGTCCCCGTGTCCCCGCGCCGCCCGGGGCGCACGGCGCGCGCGGGCGAGGGCGAGGTGGCGTCGGCGGCCGCCGCGCTGGCTGCACTCACCATAGCCGGCCGTCAACCCCTGCTCGGAGCGCGGGTGCCGATGGCGCGGACGCTGGGTTTGGATTTCACATCAATTCCTTTTTTTCCGGGCCCCCCTTTCCTCGTCCTCCGCTCCTCCGTCTTCTCCCCGTCTTCCCTCTTCTCCCCCTTGCCTTGTCGCTGCGGGTCTCTTTGTCTCCCCTGTCGTCTTTTTCCTCTCCTCCGTTTTCTTCTTCTCCTCCTCCTCCGTCTTTACAAAAGGAACGGAAAGTGTAAAAACCCCGGCGCGCTGGGCCGCCGGAGGCTTTCGGCGGAGTGCAGCGCGGACTCACAATTACAAGCCTGTTTCTATTAAGCAGTTCCATGGCCCTCGGCGTGGGTGGTCTGCCGCGCCATAGGCAGGACCTGTCAGGGTCACGTGACGGATCCGAAAACTTTACCCCTTTACAATAAACTCAAGGAAAGCAAAGTAAACTCGAGGAACGTGCTATCAGCACAGCCCTCCTGGGTAAACAGGCGCTCCCCTCCCCGCCTTCCTGGGAGGCGCCCGGCCCGGCGAGCTCCCGCGAGCCCAGCCGCCCCCTCCCCGCCCCCCGCGGCCCTGTCTGCGGGGGGCCGCCGGGCGGGGGGTCTCCGCGCGCTCCCGCGGCTTCTCCACCTTGTGCTGGGCTCCCCCGCCCCCGCACACATTATTTGCTAACATTTGGCCATCTTGCCAGAACGCCGGTGGGGGGAGGTGTGGGGAAGCGGGGAAGCTCCTGTTAGCATCCCCAGCGCTCCGGGAAGTGGGGGTGCCCAGAGGGCCGCGGAGGAACACCACCTTTCAGGCCTGCATTCTCTAAGCCGGTCCTGCTCCCATTCCCACGGCAGCGCGGAAAAGCTGGGAGGCGTCTAGATGACAGGCCCGCAGGCCGCCAGGGAGACGGAGAGCAGGAGAGCTGGACAGATCACAGCGCCTTCCCGGGGAGATTTCAGCGCGAGATGTGTGCGGATTCGTGTCGGTCCCTGGGAAGCCGCTTCTTCTGAAAGAGACCAAGGTGGCGTCCCTTGGAAACCAAGGGAATGGGTAGCTGCTCCGAAGAGTCACGGATTGACGTTTGCTCCCTTTCCTTCCGATTCCTGTGGTTTCTGGGGTATGCCACCCAAATGCTCCCACCCACTATGCCTTCCTGTGCCAGGCGGCCTTGGGTGACTGGCCCAGACCTAGGAGCTGGTGGGTCTCGCGGAGAGCCCTGCTCTCACCCAAGACTGAAACGTCCTATTCGGGAGCGCCCCCGCTACAATGTCTGACGTTTTATCTGCTCAACCCCGCCGCTGGTAGACGGTGTTTCACACACCGCCTCTTTAAATGGGCCACATTATGAATCAAGATGAATTACAGATACAAGGGCAGGGTGGAGGGAGTGAGAACATTTACTGCAACTCTGAAGAGCTAACTAGCTGGTCTTGAAATAAAGCCAGACTCTTCTCACTTCGTTCTGGGCTGACAGTGTGGTTAGGTGTGTGTGTCGGGGGCGGGGGCAGGGGGTAAAAGAGGTGCCCCGTGTGTTAATAAATAATCATCATTATCCTGGGGTTTCAGGATCTCCTCCCACTACGATGACATAGCCATTCTTGAGCAGAGTCATTTGAGTTTCCAGAATGCATGTGTTTGAGACACTTTAAGTAATTAAGCATTCAAACGGGGGCAGCCCTGTGAATTTGGCTGGTCCAGAAGGTCATTTCATACCAGTGACTTCAGTCAAAAATGGACTCAAATGCATATTGGTTGACCATGGATTCTAAGAGTCACGATAGTTGTAACAACAACAACAAAACAAAACCCAACATTTCCCTTCAAAACACTTCTCCCTGTCTTTTGTGTCATATCAAAAGGCCCTGTTTCTCTATCAATGTGGGTGGAGTTACAAACAGGAAGGGATACATAATCTCCAAATAGAGGGGTCTAGAATATGAAGGAGAAAGGGGGATAAGAAAAAAAAGAAACAGCTGATAAAGGGCATTTAAATGGCCCACAATGTAGAGTTGCTAGGAAAATTCCAGCAGAACTTGAGGAGTTTGCTTTTCCTAGTTAAAATGAAGACCCTCACGGAAGCACACCTGGCTGCGTGCTCCTGTTGAGTTGTGGCCAAGGCTGATACTCAAAAGCCAACATTAGTTTTGTGTGGCCTGGGACTTAGGCAGCTTTCGGGGTGAAGGGGAAGTGGGGCGCTTCTTTAGCAACTGAAAATTACAAACACAAAATTAAGTACAGGGCCTTGGAAGTGGCCTGGTCGGGGAGGAGCCCTAAATCTACCTGGGCTTCCAGCAAATCGCCTCTCTTGAGTGTGCAGACGGGTGGATGACGGAACTACCCAGTCTTTGTGGTCCTGCTGGTCTACGCTGTCCCTTAGTCAGGACTGAATGTGTTCATATGAGTCATATCTTATCCAAGGCTTTACAGTTGGGAGCAAAGACAAGTTTGTTTTGCACGAGAGTGTAAGTACTCAGAGTTGGGCAGGTGTGGCATAATGAGGCAGGGAGCAGAAAATCTGGTGTGAAAACGTACAAGTTCAGGAAGGAGGGAAGCCCCTGGAAATGTTCTCTCCTGTAGAAAGTAAAAAATTGCTCTTCAAAGTTTCTCTTTTTGTTAAAGAATACATCATAAATGTTAAAAAATAATAGTTTGTTTTAAAAACTAACTTCCCTCAAGCCTCCTTGCTTTGTGCTATTAACTCTTTGTTACATTCTATGTCCTTGTACCTTAACCAAGATATTTATGCCGGACATGCTCACAGGCTCGTCCGTTCCAGCTCGCAGCCTATGCCCCTTCCCTATTTGGCACAAGCAACTTCCTCTTTTCTTTGTCTTTCCATAACTTTTACCTATTTAGAAAAGTTTTAAACTGTTAGCCAGTCAGGTTTTCGTTTCGATGGTGAGGTCTGGCTCCAGACATCGGAGACAGGACACAGTTGTAGGCACAAACTGTGTAAGGGATAAAAATTGCTTCCCTCCTTTGTTCAGGGGTGCTCTCCACATTGTTTCATCTGCGATGAGCACCCTTTCTGCAGAAAGTAAAAATGGCCTTGCTGAGATAATTAAATTTATGTTCGAGTGCTGTTTGTTTGCAGCACCAGGGAACAAGCATTCTGTTTCTAAATAAACATTTTACATATAACATCTCCCAAAAGCAACCTGTCTTTCTTTTCCTTCCTTTGAAATCAATCTTCGCAGATTATGTCAGTGCTGTGTCTCTCTTCTCTCCACTCTCAGATGCTAGAAGCATTAAATCAAGTCAATGATATGGGTTCTGGTTGGGAGTCAGGGACCCAGCACCCTTATGTGTTACCTTCTGGTGGTTCTCTGAGACTCCCACCAGGGTGGGCCCTCTCTCATCAAACAGCTGCCTCCACACTTCTAAAGTTGCTTATGTCTCCCCACTTCCCAAAAACCAGCTCCAGCGCTGTCCAATCTAAGCCAGATGGCATGGAGGTGTTAGTGGCACACAAGGCTACCAGACAACATAGCTCAGCTCCAAGTCTTCCCAGTCTGATAAGCCAATTGGCATCAAAGTGTTAATAGCTGATGAAGCTACTAGACAATGCTTTTGCTGATTAACTTGAACTTTTAGAGCCATACACAGAAGAATAATTCCAAAGTTGAAGATTTCAGGGCAGAGCCAGATGGAGATTTAGGGGGCACTGGAAGATGGGACAATAGGATTTTTGAAACAGGCCTGAAACTGACCTGAAACAGACCACAATTAGTATGCATATGCAAGGTTGTCTTTCTGAATATTGTTGCTACTGGAGATACGGTGTTATTCTTTTTTTTTTTTTTTTTTTTGAGATGGAGTCTTGCTATTTCGCCAGGCTGGAGTGCAGTGGCACAATCTCGGCTCACTGCAACCTCCATCTCCTGGGTTCAAGCAATTCTCAGTCTCTTGAGTAACTGGGATTACAGGCACATGCCGCCACACCCAGCTAACTTTTGTATTTTTAGTAGAGATGAGGTTTCACCATTTGGCCAGGATGGTCTTGATCTCCTGACCCTGTGATCCGCCTACCTCGGCCTCCCAAAGTGCTGGGATTATAGGCCTGAGCCACCGTGCCCAGCCCAGTGTTACCCTTGTACCATCAACATACACACTGACACACACACTTGCACATGCATACGTGTGTTCTCACATTCTTCATTTTAAGCTCCCCTCTTCTCTGGCTCCCAATAAAAATGGGTGGCTAAGCACTTCCATTCATCTCCTCCCTCATGGTAACCTCCAGCAATTGGAAGGCTTTCAAATGAGTAATTGAGGGTTCAGAAGAGACACTTGCCCACATTTAAGGAGCTCTCCACCTCAAGATGAATGCCGCTTTTGCACATGGTCAGTGGCCATACCACACCAGCCACACCTTAGGTGTGGTCAGTCTTTGATTCTGGATCAGACAGATCCTCACAAGCTTTTGTAAAAGTGCTCTTGCTCAATGTGGGGATTTCAGTTCTAAAATGACTGCCCCCCCCTCACTCCTACCCTGGCCTCTTCCCTGTGGGAGGATATTCACAAGCCAAATCAACTCTCAGAATTAGGGCTTTGGGGACTGGAGAGGTAAGAAATATTTAAAGGTGTTTGTTACAACATAGAATTAGACTCAATGAACAATTGAAGATAACTTGAGTTGAAACAAAGGAATTGTTTAAATACAAAAAACAAGAAGAAGGAAACAGGATTGCAAAACAGAAAAGGCGATGATGTGTTATGAATAGAAACATCAGAACATACAGCTTGGAAACAGAGGGGGTGGAGTGAAACCTGGAATATTATGGAATACAGGCTCTGTCAGACCCCATTACTGAGGAGTAGGAAGGCAGTTGGAGGTGTTCAAAAAATCAGATGATAATTTCAGGACAACAAGAAACAGAGAGATACCTGTGGAACTCTCACCTCAAAAAACAACACTCACTCAAGTTGCTCTTCCTGCAACAGTGGTACACATACAAACTGACTCCTATCCATCCAGTGATGACCTTCCCGTATACAGAAGATCTGCAGGGGCAGCCTTGTAAATGAAGAGTGTGCTGAGAAAATGAAACGCCAAGGGGCCTGGTCAACTGTGGGAGGCAGGTGTGGCCAGGGTGGCCAGTGGTGAGAGCGATGGGTCAGTGCCAGGAGACATATCCCACTGCGATCAAGCAGGTTCCAAAAATTGTCATGAGGTTCTACCTGGACCTAAGAGGCCTGAATAAAGAGAGTAAATGTCGTGAATATGAATGACAGCCTCCATCTGATGAAAGTCGCTGCTTACACATCTGCATTGTTGCAACTTGACATTCATCACTTGTTTCTATTAAGATTGGTGGGAGAAAGTGCAGAATGGAAGCTCATTTCCTTATGTTATGTGATTGAAAATGTGGAGGGGCGAGCCAAAGTTTATATCCACTCTATTTGTGAAAGAAGGTGTGTAAAGCAGACTCCTAAAAAGGGAGCAAGTTTGAGCCATGTGGGAGAAGCCGAGTCTCCGAGAGTACTTTCATTAGGCTGTGCCCTGCAGGGCAACCAGCCAGCCATCTGTGGGATCGGTTGGTGGCTCTGAAGACCCTTCTCACATATATCCAGACAGTGCCATTCCTTGTGTTTGTGAGGCGGAAAGGATGTGTTACCAGCTGTTGACTGAGGCCGGTTTCTTGTAGTGTGGGAGGTGGGAGCTTGGGTCTGGGCTGGCCCTGCCCTGCCATCCATATCCCAGGCTCAGTGCCTTCTTCTCCCTGTGTGAGTTTGCTGGGGCTGCCATAGCAAAGTCCCACAGACTAGGATGCTTACAGAGAGATCCTGAGTTTTCTTCACAGTTCTGGAGGCTGGAAGTACAAGAACAAGGTGTCGTCAGGGTTGGGTTCTCCTGAGGCCTCCCTCCCTGTGCCCTTGCTTGATCTTCTGTGGGTGTCTGTGTTGAAATCTTTCTTTCTTTCTTTCTTTCTTTCTTTCTTTCTTTCTTTCTTTCT
>NC_045447.1:110347445-110348944 GCF_002776525.5 Piliocolobus tephrosceles | reverse complement strand
TTTCTCTCTTTCTCTTTCTCTCTTTCTCTCTCTCTCTCTCTCTCTTTTTGAGTCAGGGTCTCACTCAGTCGCCCAGGCTGCAGTACAATGGCACAATCATAGCTCACTGAAGCCTTCAACTCCTGGGCTCAAGTGATCCTCCTGCCTCAGCCTTGTGAGTAGCTGGGACTACAGGCGTGTGACACCACACCTGGCTAATTTTTAAAATTTTTCATATAGATGAGGTCTGCCATAGTGCCCAGGCTGATCTCCAACTTCTAGCCTTAAGCGATCCTCTTACCTTGGCCTCCCAAAGTTCTGGGATTACCGGCATTAGACCCCACACTCAGCCCTCAAATGTGCTCTTCTTACAAGGACACTGGTCATATTGGATTAGGACACACCCTAATGACCTCATGTTAGCTTAATTACCTCTTTAAAGACCCAGTCTCCAAATACAGTCACATTCTGAGGCACTAGCGGTTAAGACTTCAACAGAAGGATTTTGAGGGGACACAGTTCAGCCCACGACAGCAACCAAAGGTCGAAAGATCTGGCTTGCATCTGAAAGGCACGTTCATTTCTCAGCTCTGTGTTTGGAGGGAATTCAGGGCAGACTGAAGCTGGGTCCTTCTTGGCATCCAGTGCTCAAAGGACCTGACCCACCCCCTCTCAGAGACCTGTCTACACTCCACACAACAGACACTGGCTGACACATTTTCTAAGAATGTTGGTGGTCTAAGAAAATGGCTTTAAGCACCCAGCAGAACATTTCCCCCCCGCCCAACAAAGAATGAGCACTGCTAGGCTAATTACAAATCTGTCTTCTTTATTTATTGCAGCAAGTTCCCTAAGGCAGTCGTTTCCAAGGCTGCTGTTCATCAGAATCACCTGGGGAGTTTAAAAACAAAAACAAAGAAACAAAGAAACAAAAATAGGTTCTTTGACCCGGTCCTAGAACTACAGAATCAGCTTCTCAGCCCTGGGGAATCAGTATTTTTAAAAATAATCCCCCTAAAGCAAGTGATATGGTTTGGCCAGGTCCCCACCCAAACCTCATCTTGAATTGTAGCTCCCATAATTCCCACGAACGGTGGGAGATGACTGAATCATGGGGCCAGGTCTTTCCCGTGCTGTTCTCATGATAGTGACTAAATCTCACCAGATTTGATGGGTTTTATAAAGGCGAGTTTCCCTGCACATGCTCTTGCCTGCCACCATGTACGATGTGACTTTACTTCTCTTTCTCCTTCTGCCATGATTGCGAGGCCTCCCCAGCCATGTGAAACTGTGAGTCCATTAAACCTCTTTCCTTTATAAATTACCCAGTCTCAGGTATGTCTTTATCAGCAGAGTGAGAACAGTCTACTACAGCAAGTACAGTAAAATGCTAATGGTAGGATCTAGGAGTGGGTATATGGTATTCACTGAAAAATTCTTCCAACTTTGCTGTATGTTTGAAATTTTTCTTTTTTCCTTCCTTCCTTCCTTCCTTCCTTCCTTCCTTCCTTCCTTCCTTC
>NC_045447.1:110317148-110347435 GCF_002776525.5 Piliocolobus tephrosceles | reverse complement strand
TTCCTTCCTTCCTTCCTTCCTTCCTTCCTTCCTTCCTTCCTTCCTTCCTTCCTTCCTTCCTTTCTTCCTTCCTTTGAGATGGGGTCTCACTCTGTTGCCCAGGCTGGAGTGCAGTGGCATGATCTCGGCTGGCTGCAATCTCTGCCTCCTGGGTTCAAGCAATTCTCCTGCCTCAGCATCCTGAGTAGCTGGGATTATAGGTGCACGCCACCAAGCCTGGCTAATTTTTGTATTTTTGGTAGAGATGGGGTTTCAACATATTGGTCAGGCTGGTCTCGAACTCCTGACCTTGTGATCCACCTGCGTTGGATTCCCAAAGTGCTGTAATTACAGGCGTGAGTCACAGCACCCAGCCTGAAATTTTTCATAATAAAATGCCAAAAAGAAAATAAACGGATACCTGAATTATTCTGCTGTGCAACTGGATTTGAGGACCTAAGGGACATTTGGTTATTTGGTGAATATCTTCTTGATGCTGTCCTCTGTTACAGCATTTATCACATTACATTACTGCTGTTCATTCACCAGATACAAGGTTTGTGAGCTTCTAAATGCATCGTCCTCTGATAGGTGATGGGAATTTGGGAACAAAAAAGCTATTTTCTCTTCAAGTACTGTGAAATACCATTTTATCCCCATCAGATTGTCAAAATCGAAAAGTCTGACTGCAGCAAAGATGATCAAGATTGTGAAACAATGGAAACGTTTGTGCATGACTCGTTTGAGCATAGGTTGGTTCGATCACTTCTGGAAAACAACTTGGGATTCTCTAGAAAGGTTGAATCCCCCTTCTAGGGGTCTCTCCAAGAGAAATTGTTCTCCCTGGGGCTCAGGAGATGCACACCAGACATCCACAGCACCACTGCTTTTAGAAGCATAAAACTAGATATGACTACAATGTGCATCAACATAGAAAAGATGAACAGTAGAGAATTTCTGCAATGCAATTCTACAAAGAAGTGAAAAGCAACAAGCCACAGCCACCTTACAGCAACACAGATGAACCGCATAAACATAATCTCGGTTGAAATACCCAGGTCAGAAGCAAGTCTCATAAGAATGCATTCATGGCCCGGGGCAGTGGCTCACGCCTGTAATCCCAGCACTTAGGGAGGCTGAGGTGGGTGGATCATGAGGTCAAGAGATCGAGACCATCCTGGCCAACATGGTAAAATCCCATTTGTACTAAAAATACAAAAATTAGCTGGGTGTGGTGACACGTGCCTGTAGTCCCAGCTACTAGGGAGGCTGAGGCAGGGGAATTACTTGAACCCAGGAGGCGGAGGTAGCAGTGAGCTGAGATCGCGCCACTGCTCTCCAGCCTGGGCAACAGAGCGAGACTCTGTCTCAAAAAAGAAAAACAAAACAAAAAACAAAACAAAACCCAGAATGCCTTCATAAATTCCATTTGTATAGAGGTAAGACTTATTTTTAAAAGGGAATGAAAAACCCATTCAGGGAAGTAGTTACCTCCTGGGGTGCAGGAGGTGAAGGGAGGAGAAGCTCCATAAAGTATTTATTTTGTTATTGTTCTTTAAAATGTACATACAGGCGATAACACTTTTTATCGTATGTTCTATTGCATACATTTTTATTTTAAAGATGCCATCCTAGTCCCGGGTCAATGCAGAGTCCGGCGGGGAGTGAAGGAGAACATGAAACTGTACTCTGAGACAAGCGGGCCGCCGCACACGAGAATACCATGGGAGCTGAGGTGAAGTGTGCCTGGGTCCTGACTCCCGAAACTGCACGGAGCGGGGAGGGGCTTGCTGGGGAAGAGGAGGAGGGGCTACTGACCAGGTCAAAGGGAGAGACAAGGCCGGGCGCGGTGACTCAGCCTGTAATCCCAGCACTTTGGGAGGCCGAGGCGGGCGGATCATGAGGTCAGGAGATCGAGACCATCCTGGCTAATACGGCGAAACTCTGTCTCTACTAAAAATACAAATATTACTTGGGCGTGATGGTGGGTACCTATAATCCCAACTACTCAGGAGACTGAGGCAGGAGAATCGCTTGAACGCAGGAGGCAGAAGTTACAGTGAGCTGAGATCAGCCACTGCAGTCCAGCCTGGGCAACACAGTGAGACTCCATCCAAAAAAAAAAAAAAATCTGCATATATAAGTCAACCCTTTAGTGGGGTCATTTTACAATGACATTGCAGTGGTGCCTTGTGTATAAGGAGATGTTATTTATCTACTACAAATGCTAGAAGGAGTTATAAATGTATATGGTAGTGAAAATCCATACAATAGCGACCTTAACTCTCTTGTCAGTTTGCACATTGATAGGAAGTTTTACGATGAAGTCACGTAAAGTGACACACTCCTTCAGAAATATTCTGTTACAGATAGCATTGGCCAGGAGGAAGCAAAGGAGGAGGTGGCTCACATATTGCAGCTCATTATTTGCTTATACAGGTGAACACTTCTGTTTAAGCTTTGTGATTTGAAACAGCCACCCACCCACCCTCATGGATCGGCCCATTCATTTCTATGACCCTTTCTGACCATGCAGACATGCACGCCTTCCCAGCCCCACTTATGCAGACATACAGTTCTATTTGGCTCCACTAATCACTTCTTCTCAACACCCTCTCTTCTAGAGTTTTCTAGTGCTTTCCAACTTTTTATGTCATGGTACACATAGAAAGAATGATGATATTGCTACGCACACTGGAATAAACTGGAAGAGGTTTGAAGCACCTATCTATGGGAGTATTTAGTAGACAATTTATATCTTTTTATATTATAAAGTTTTTAAAGATGCAATGCATTTGAAAAAATATTAAATATGAAATTCATATAAAACTTCCAAATAAAAGCTTTTCAAGTCTTTGATTGAGAACCCTACACTTCCTTCCATGAATATCAATCTTTTAATGCCTAAAACGGCGGCATGCAGTCTCTGAGTACGACTTTAATAACGAATGGATTTCTAGTTTTCCATGTACGTTTGTTTCCCAGGACTTCCATAATAAAGAGCCAGTCACTAGTGGCTTAAAACAAATATATTCTCTCACAGTTCTGGAGGCAAGAAATCTGAAATCAAGGTGTTGCCAGAGTTGGTTTCTTCTGAGGGCTCCGAGCGGGGATCTATTCCAGGCTGCTCTCCTAACTTCTGGTGACTGCTGGGGATGCTTGGTGTTCCTCGGCTTGTAGATGTTCTCCAGTCTCCACCTCCATCTTCACATGGAGCTCTCCCTATATGTCCCCGCCTCTTCATATTAGGGCATCAGTCTTCCTGGATTAGGAACCCACCTACTCCAGTGTGACCTCACCTTAACTGATTACATCTGTCACAACCCTATTTTCAAATAAAGTCACATCCTGAAGTGCAGAGGGTTAGGACTTCAACATTTCTTTTTTGGCGGACACAAGTCAACACATAACACCTTCTTTTTCAAAGCAAGCATTTCAAAATAACAGTGAGGTTCTAATTTGCAGAATATTCATACATAATTAGAGCCACCCTGAGCCAGCTGGGACACCATTAAAATAGTGCATCAGCTTCGGAAAAGAGAGACACATTCAATATTTGTGAAGACAGAGATTTGGGATGGCTGCAGGGTCTTCTCTGCCTCCCAGCCCCCAACAGCAACAAGCCACTCAGAGCACCTGAAACATGGCCTTCCCAGCTGCCTCATGGAGGCAGGGCATGCCCATGGCTTCCATGTCATGGACCAGCAAGTGTGGGAACCCAAGGAACTCTGAGGCCCCACGCCTGTGAACTTCAGTGGTCTGACCTGCACTCATGGAGTTCTGGGGAAAGCTGCCCTGTGGCTGGAGATGCTGCCCCAGGGGCTTCAACCACCTCACCGGCAGGACTGCCTTGACATTCATCGACGGAGTGCTCACATCCTGCAGCTCCTGGTGGCAAACTTCTCTTGGCCTCTGTTGCCCTACTTCTCTACTGTTCCTTCCAATCTCTCCACTGGTTCCTGTTCTTTCACCTACTCCTTCAAGTTGGGTGTTCCTGGGGTCCCAGCGCTGACTCATTTCCTTTTGCTGACTTATTCTTTACTGATGAGGCTGGAGGGTAAGCCCACTGTTACCCATGTCTCTTCCCAGCTGTCTACACTGACCTTCAGATCTACAGGGGATCTGACGTGTCCCTGCCCTGCCTCCTCCAGCTGAATTCAGGATCACGGCCTCACGCCCCACACCTGCTCTTCTGACTCAGTTAACAGGTCTTCCCATCACAAGCTATGCAGCCAGCAATTCTGCAGCACCGTTGACAGCTCCCGCTCTCTTTACCCAGAGGAGTTTGTCAGGGACCATGCCCACATTCTCAGGGGCGGCTTGCAAGGCCCCTGGTGAGTTAGTTTGTTGTGTTCCTCTCCAGCGTATCTCCACACCCTGCCACTCTTCCTTAGTGAAGAAACAGAATGACGTGCAGTTTTCTGACTTTCTCACTCTCCCACACCTGTTCATTGTCCTTCCCTTCACCTACTTCCTGCATCTTCTACTTTACATGCAGCCTTTAAGATGCACGCAGCTCAAATGCCACTTCATCAGTGCACATGGGGGCTGGGGGATGACATCACCTCTACATGAGAGGGTCAGAGGGAACTTCACAAATGAGGCTTTCTCTTATCACATTTAAATCTCTCATGTATTGGTAGTCATTTTGGTGTTAAAGTCTAGAGAAGTGGCCGGGCGCGGTGGCTCACGCCTGTAATCCCAGCACTTTGGGAGGCCGAGGCAGGTGGATCGCCTAAGGTCTGGAGTTTGAGACCAGCCAGTGAAACCCCGTCTCTGCTAAAAATACAAAAATTAGTTGGGCGTGGTGGCAGGCGCTTGTAATCCCAGCTACTTGGGAAGCTGAAGCAGGAGAATCACTTGAGCCTGGGAAGCGGAGGTTGCAGTCAGCCAAGATCGCGCTACTGCACTCCAGCCTGGGCAATAGAGGGAGATGCTGTCTCAAAAAAAAAAAAAAGGGTCTAGAGAAGTGGTTCTCAGAATGTGGTCCCTGGAGCAGCAGCAGCAGGCTAACTTGGGAACTTGTTAGAAATGCAAATTCTCAGCACCCATCCCCGCCAAGATCTATTGAGTCAGAATCTCTGGGAGTGGGGCCCAGCAATCTGTGTGAGTTCTCCAGGTTATTCTGGTGCCTGCTCCAATCTGAGAACCACTAGTCTAGATCTGGCATAAGGAGAAAGGGGAGATGGAATTGCATTGTGAATGCAGCCACTGTAGCTAGTGGATGGGGCTTCCCTTGGCTGAGCCCTTGTCTGTCCCAGCTGCAGTCACTCACCTGACTCACACACAGCCTGGGACAGGTTCTTTTCCCACCAGGAAGACCATCAGATGCCCTCCGAATGGTATTGAAATTGGTTTTAGTATCAGGAAGTTGGCACTGATGGCCCAGACCTTGCATTTGTTTTTCTCGTCTCACTGCTAGGTCTTTTCTCCTTTTAAATGAGTGATCTTTTGATCCACTGCCTTGCCTGACTTCTCATTCAACAGCCAATTAGCCAGCATCATGCAGCTACCTCCCCAAAATTCAAAATTCCATGTCACCAAAACTGGCTGTATTTCCTTACCCCAAACTATTCACACGTATTCAGTCCTCCTTCATTCTATTTATTTTCCTCTAAGGACCTAGAGACAGATTCTCTAGACAGCCTGAATTCATGCTTATCCTCCAGCTTACTTTTAGAGCTTTGTCTGGTTATTCCTAACCATAGGAAAGTCAAATAGTTGAGTCAATGGGATAGAGAACACAGAAATAGTTCCTGGTAAATACAGGAATGTAATATCTGACAAGGGAGATAATTTAATTCAGTGGGAATTAAGTTCATTCAGACTTTCATTTCCTTGAGCTACTTTATAACTGCAAGTCATAGAAAATGGATAGTAATACAAATGGTTCTTGTCTATAGAAACGCGAAAATATTCTAGTGAAACAAAACTGATTATTGTGGTGTATAGTGACCAGTTTTGCCAGTTTTTGCATCTATTTGTAAATTCATTTCAACACTTCCTTATCAGACCATCAGTATGACACTTCAATTCACCTCTTACTCTATTGTAACATCTTACTAGTTCCCTCATTAATTACAAGTTCAGTGAAATCTTTGACAGGTGTTTATTTTCTATCTTTATAAGAGTCATAAATACCTTTAAAATTTTTATCTTTTAACAAAACAAAAATTAAAAATGAAATACGAAATAATGTATCAGCAGCATCCAAAGTATTTATTAAAATTATTACAGTATTTTCACAATATTTCTGTGAGTATGGAACTTGGAAATAAGTGAATTTAGAGCTAAAGAAATGTCAATATACCAAGTCAACTTTTATCAAACATGATTAAATTGAACGCCTGCTGGGAAAATATTGCTCTTTGGTCTAAAACCTACAATGATCTATGTACTATTAAAGCAGTTAGGCTGAGTGTGGTGCCTCACACCTGTAATCTCAGATTTTGGGAGGCCAAGGCAGGGGATCACTTGAGCCCAGGAGTTTAGGACCACCTGGGCAACATAGGGAGACCCCCATCTCTATCCAAAAAAAAAAAAAAAAAAAAAGTAGCTGGGCATGGTGGTGCGTGTCTGTAGTCCCAGCTACTTGGGAGGCTGAGTTGGGAGAATCATCTGAGCCCAGGAAGTTGAGGCTGCTGTGAGCTGAGATCACACCACTGCACTCCAGCCTGGAAGAGACAGCAAACCCTGTCTCAACAACAATTTTTAAAAAATTAGTTAAGAGCTACATAATTTGGAATAAAAGAGAAAACCAAGTTGGAAAATTTAAAACAAAAAGTATACAAACTCAAAATCTTAAAGAAAATGTACATGTAATCTGGAAATTAGAAAGCTGAGTTCCTACTCAGTGAACATAATGAATGAGAATGACAGAGAGAATTCAAGCTATAATTCTACCCTTTCCTATTAGATTGAAAACATATAATTAGACTCTTCTCTGAACGTCAGCGTTTGTTGATGCCATCTGCATCAGCTAGGATTGCTTTTGGCAGTATTGACAGAACTCTGACCAGAGTAGCTAGAGCAAGTAAGGGTTTCTTTTTCTCATGTCCCAAGAAGCCTGGAGCTAGGTGGCCCTGGGAAGGTGCATGGGCTCTGATGTCACAGGCACAGTCCTCTCTGTAGCTTTCCACTCTGTCACCCTTAGCATGTGGCTGTCTCACGCTTCAAAGATGACAGCACCCCAGCATCACACGCATGCTCTGGGCAGGAAGAATTGCAAAACGCACTTGCTCGCTTTCAGTTTGATCCTTTTTATAAGAAGCCACTCACAGTGGCTTCCCATTCACAGTGACTGACCTTCAGCTTACACCTGATTGGCTAGAATTGTTCACAAAACCACACCTACCTCCAAGGGAGCCTGGAAAATTGAGTATTTAGTTGGATACATCACTATTTCTAATAAATCCTTGGCTCTGAAGCATGAAAGAAGAGGTACAGTCATGATATGGGGTATGGGATGTTTACTTGAGTCAGGTAAAATAATAGTCATAGTAATAGTGATAGTAATAGTAATGCCAAGCACTAAAGCACGGTTGCTTTCTTGGATGAATGGCACTTTCTATGGCACTGTCCAGAGACAATGCCATAGAAAGAGCTCTGAAAACTCTGAATCCAATCTTTGGCCTGTCACTGACCAGCTGTGTGACCAGGAGTAGCATCTCTCGGCTTTTATTTCCTCATTTATTAAATGGAAGTGTTGGATTAGCTCTAAAACTTTATCTTAATTACCAGTAACTTGGGGTAGGATTTTGGCTGTATCAATTTCTGTAGAGTGCCACAATAATGCTTTAATACAATTGTCAAAGTTGGAGTCAGAGGAATACATCTGGTAAAACTCTATGTGAACAAATGAGCTAAGAGTCATAGATAGCTTTGTTAGAGTTCCAAAAATTACACAGAGTATAAAGAATAAGGGAGATAGCATAGAATCAGGCCCATTTTCTGAAAAATTAAGACATTGATGAAATACTGTTGATAAGGACCTGTGGTAAGTAGAAATAAGGGTCCCCCAAAGATGTGCACATCCTCACCTGGGAAGGGACTTTGCCAAGGTAGTGAATAGCTAGGAACCCGGAGATGGACAGATCATCCTGGATTTATCCTGGTGGGCCGAATGGACTCAGAAGGGTCCTTAACAGTGAAGGGAGGCAGAAAAGGAGCTCAGAGTGATGAGATGTGAAAGGGACTTGACCAATTGTTGCTGGCTTTGAAGATGAAGGAGGAGGTCACCAGCCAAGGAGTGCAGGCAGCCTCTAGACACCGAAGGAGGCAAAGAAATGGATTCTCCCTGGAGTCTACAGGGAGGAATGCAGCCTGCTGACGCCTTGATTTTAGTTCAGTGAACTGTGTATTGGACTCGGAACTCCAGAAGTCTAAGAGAATACATTCATGTTGCTGTAAGTCGCAAGTCTGTGGTCCCTGTGACAGCAGTACAGGAGATTCAGGCAGATACTCTCTCTCCCTTCCTTAACCCCCTTCCCTCTGTTGCCTGAGGCCACACACCAAAGTTTAGAAAGAAAACTTATTTTAAACCTATTTAAACATAAAACCTGCCACTGTAAAACTACTAGAAGAAAACATAGGGGAAATACTTCAGGACATCAGACAAAAAAATTTATGGCTAAAACCTCAAAAGCACAGTCAACGAAAGCAAAAACAGACAAATGGGACTATGTTAAAGTAAAAAGCTTCTGCACAGCAAAGGAAACAATCAACAGAGTAAAGAAACAATCTAGAACGGGAGAAAATATTTGCAAACTGCTCATCTGACAAGCGACTAGTATCCAGAATTTACAAGGAACTCAAATGACTCAACAGCAAAAGACAAATAATCCCATTAAAAAGTGAGCAATAGACCTGAATAGACATTTCTCAAAAGAATACATACAAATGACCCACAGCCATATGAAAAATGCTCAGTATCACCCACTCAGTTAGAATGGCTGTTATCAAAAAGACAAAAAATAGCAAATGCTGATGGGGATGTGGAGAAATGGGAACTCTTAAACACTGTTAGTGGAAATTTAAATTAGTACAGCCCTTATGGAAAACAGTATGAAAGTTTCTCAAAAACCTAAAAATAGAACTTCCATATGATCCAGCAACCCTACTCCTGGGTATTTATCCAAAGGAAAGGAAATCAGTTTATTAAAGGGATACCTGCACCCCCATGTTTATTGCAGCACTATTCACAATAGTCAAGATACGGAATCAACCTAAGTGTCCATCCAGACATGAGTGGATAAAGAAAATGTGGTTCACATACACAATGGAGTACTATGTGGTCATAAAAGAGAATGAGAGATCCCATCATTTGCAGCAACATGGATGGAACTGGAGGTCATCATGAGTGAAATAAGCCAGGAACAGAAAGACAAATATGCATGTTCTCACTCATATGTGGGAGCTAAAAAAGTGGTTTGCATGGAGGTAGAGTGGTAGCTACCAGAAGCTTGGAATCAGGAGCAGTGGGGGATGTTGGTTAATGGATACAAACATACAATTAGATAGAAGGACCAAGACGTAGTGTTCAATAATGCCGCAGGGTGACTGCAGTTACCGACACGGTATTGTATATTTCCAAATAGCTAGAAGAGAAGAAATGTTCCCAATAAAAAGAAATGATCATTGTTTGAGGTGATAGATATCGTAATTACCCTGACTTGATCATTACACATGGTATGCATGTATAAAATACCACATGTACTCCATAAATATGTACACTTCTTATTTATCAATTAAAAAAGAAAAAAATGCTATTAATAGTCCCTAGTCTGGTAGAACTGTTTGCATCCTCTAGAAAAGACATGACAAGTAGTTGACATTTCAATGGCTGATTTTGATAAGCTGAGAGACGCTGCTGTTGAAGAGGATTGATTGAGAGCCGTGTGATTGAGGATTGGTGTCCATCCCGGGTGCAGGGATGGCACACGGAGCTGCTGCTTCTGTTCAAGGTTCACTGTTCATGATCATTCCCAATCCTTTCCATCGCTTTGTTAGCTTCCACAGAGTCCCTGTAACATCTCCGAAAAGCACAAGCAAAGCTCTACCTGGTCCGACTCAAGGCCTAGGAATGTAGGAGCTGTCCCAGGGGTATCTGCTGGAGCACTCAGTGGCTGCCAGTGGGCCACTCTGTCGTGGCACTCAAAGGATGAGGCCTGCAGGGGTGCTGTGGGTGCTGTGCAAGTGTCCAGCTGCCCAGATCTTTCTCTCTGGGCCTAAGGACTCTTTGCCTTCCCAGCAGCCCAAGTCATACTGCCTTGCAGTGCCCAGGAATCAATAGCCTCTTCCTGCCCAGCAGCTCTCAGTGGAGTCTAATTGTAGCAGGCGGTGGACAGATTCAGAAGTTGGCGCATAGATACCCCCACGAGACCCCCCAGCCTGGGTTGGCATAGTTCCAAGGCTTATGTCCTATGCGGTTGCCCAGAGTCTCCCCGCAGGATTAAGCCTCAGCCTCCTGTCAATGTCCAGAGGTATTACTCATGCACGACACATTCCGAATTCTATATTCTTCTGCTTCTGCTTTCTAGAGGCTGTACATTTCCAAATATTTAGTACTTAAGAGGAAAAAATACACATCCACGGCAAAAAGTCAAAGAATGCAAAAGGTACAGAAAGACGAGTAAGTGTCCTCATTCTATTCTTGACTTCAAATCCTCCACTAGGTGAAGGATCTCTACAAAGAGAATTTAAAAACATCGTTCAAAGGAATCAGAGATGACACAATCAAATGGAAAAACAATCCATGCTCCTGGATAGGAAGAATTAATATAATTAAAATGGTCATACTGCCCAAAGCAATTTACAGATTCAATGTTATTCCTGTCAAATTACCAATGACATTCTTCACAGAACTAGAAACAACTATTTTAAAATTCATATGGAACTAAAAAAGACCCCATATAGCCAAGGCAATCCTAAGCAAAAAGAACAAATCTGGAGGCATCATGTTACCTGATTTCAAACTATACTGCAGGGCTATAGTAACCAAAACAGCATGATACAGGTACAAAAACAGACACATAGACTGGCGGAGCAGAATACAGAGTCCAGAAATAAGACCACACACCTCTAACCTCTAATCTTTGACAAAGCTGACAAAAGCAAAGAATCAGAAAGAATTCTCTATTCAATAAACGGTGCCAGTATACCTGGCTAGCCATAGAAGAAGAAAGAAATGGAAACTGACCCCTTTCTTACACCATTTACAAAAATCTACTCAAGATGGACTAAAGACTTAAATGTAAAACCCAAAACTATAAAAACCCTGGAACACAACCTAGGCAATACCATCCTGGACACAGGAACTGGCAAATGTAGCATGAAGAAGATGCCAAAGCAATTGCAGTGAAAGCAAAACTTGACAAATGAGATCTAAATACATTAAAGAGTTTTTGTACAGCAAAACAACTATCAACAGAGTAAACAGACAACCTACAGAATGAGAGAAAATATTTTCAAACTATGCATCTGACAAAGGCCTAACATCCAGTATTTACAAGGAAATTAAACAAATGTGTAAGAAAAAAACAAACCACCCCATTAAAAAGTGGGCAAAGGACATGAACACTTTTCAAAAGAAGACATACACAGAGACAACAAGCATATGAAAAGAAGCTCAATATCACTGATTATTAGAGAAATGTAAATAAAAACCATGGTGAGATATTATCCCACACCAGTCAGAATGGCTATTATTGAAAAGTCAAAAAATAACAGATGCTGGTGAAGTTATGGAGAAAAGGGAACACACACACTGCTGGTGGGAGTGCAAATTAGTTCAGTCATTGTGGAAATCAGTGTGGTGATGCCTCAAAGTGCTCAAAACAGAACTACCATTCGACCCAGCAATCCTGTTACTGGCTATATACCCAGAGGAACAGAAACATATATACTACATAGTATAAACATATATACTATACTCCTTTGGGTATATAGCCAGTAATGGGATGTTTATACTATAAAGTCACATGCAGGCATATGTTTATGCAGCACTATTCACAATAGCAAAGACATAGAATCAACCTAAATGCCCATCAATGGTAGACTGGATAAGGAAAATACGGTACATATACACCATGGATTACCATGAAGCCATAAAATAGAACGAGATTGTGTCCTTTGCAGGAACATGGATGGAGCTATGCAGGAAAACTAAATACCACATGTTCTCATTTATAAGTGGGAGCTGAATGATGACAACACATGGACACAAAGAGGGGAACAATCACTGGGACCTACTTGAGGGTGGAGAGTAGGAGGAGGGAGAAGATTAGAAAAAATAACTATTGGGGCCAGGCGCAGTGGCTCACGCTTGTAATCTCAGCACTCTGGGAGGCTGAGGCAGGCAGATCACCTGAGGTCAGGAGTTTGAGACCAGCCTGCCCAACATGGTGAAACCCCGTCTCTACTAAAAATACAAAAAAATTAGCTGGGCGTCGTGGCACACGCCTGTAATCCCAGCTACTCGGGAGGCTGAGGCATGAGAATCACTTAAACCCGGGAGGTGGAGGTTGCAGTGAGCCAAGATTGCACCACTGCACTCCAGCCTGGGCAACAGAGTGAGACTCTGTCTCAAAACAAAACAAAACAAAAACAAACAAACAAACAAAACTATTGGGTTCTGGACTTAGTACCAGGGTAAAAAAATAATCTGTACAAGAAACACCCATGACACAAGTTTACCTGTATAACAAACCTGCACATGTGCCCCTGAACCTAAAATAAAAGTTAAAAACAGAAAAGAAATCCTTCATGGTCTTCTCCAGAGGCAGCCATCACTCTGGGATTTTATTTATCTCTGAAGATTATTTTGTATATAATTAGATGTGTACGTGTATATGTCCCTTTCTTTATACAAAGGTGGTGTGGAAAACTAGTAATCTATCTTCTGTTTTTTTTTTTTTGTTTTGAGACGGAGTCTCGCTCTGCCGCCCAGGCTGGAGTGCGGTGGCCGGATCTCAGCTCACTGCAAGCTCCGCCTCCCGGGTTCCCGCCATTCTCCTGCCTCAGCCTCCCGAGTAGCTGGGACTACAGGCGCCCGCCACCTCGCCCGGCTAGTTTTTTGTATTTTTAGTAGAGACGGGGTTTCACCGTGTTAGCCAGGATGGTCTCGATCTCCTGACCTCGTGATCCGCCCGTCTCGGCCTCCCAAAGTGCTGGGATTACAGGCTTGAGCCACCGCGCCCGGCCTATCTTCTGTTTTAAACTGTTTTTAAATAAGCCTTTCCATATCACTATATGTTATTTTTAATTTTTTGCATGATCCTTAACTGCTGAGATTGAAGAAAGGAAATGCCTTTATTTTGTTTTATTTTTATGTTTTTGAGATGGAGTCTCACTCTGTCATCCAGGCTAGAGTGCAGTGGTGCAATCCTGGCTCACCACAACCTCTGCCTTCTTGGTTCAAGCGATTCTTCTGCCTCGGCCTCCCGAGTAGCTGGGATTATGGGCACGTACCACCAGGCCCATCTAATTTTTGTATTTTTAATAGAGATGGGGTTTCACCATGTTGGCAAGGCTGGTCTCAAACTCCTGACCTCAAGTGATCCACCCACCTTGGCCTCCCAAAGTGCTGGGATTACAGGTGTGAGCCACTGCACCCAGCCGGAAATACCTTTTTTTCTGAGGTCTAAGATAAACCACTCTTTATCCTCCATCCCCTGCTTTAAAAAAAGAAAAAAATCAACTTTTTAATTTCTGAGTATTGTTTAGCACAGCCCAGTGTCATAGTCACCCAATCTGTGCTGGCTGGAGGAAGTAATGTCATTTGGCAGGCTCAATGCTTATACAACATTGTCCTGATGATGGTAGTGCAGTACCTCAGTTTTTCCTCAGGGCACAAACCCTTCACACACATTTGTTTACCGTGCCCAAGTCTTCACAGGTCAGGAGTTATTATGTCATAGAAATTCCAGCTAGGCGTCTCCCAGTGGGAGCCGCTCCTTGCTTTATCAGTGCAAATGTTTTAGTACAGAAAGAGCATCCTTTAAAAATGAGCACCAACCACAGATATTTGAGTTGGTCTTCAGAAAAGCCCGTCTCCAAGCATTTCTCCACTTTCAGCCAGAGAAAAGGAGGTGATCGGTTGTTTGAATGGGAGGGGCAATGCAGAACCTCAGAAGTCCCCATTGCTGGGTTTATAAACCCACCATTCCCAGGGTCCCTCTTTTTGGTGGTTTCTTTTCAGTGGTACTTTAAATGTGCTTTCATTCTACAATCAATTGACGCTTTTATAATGTCTATGCTAAAGGCACAAGAAACCAAATTCCCTGTAGAAAAGCTGATGTCAGGAGACTCTATCTGCTGGAATACAGAAGACCCTAACACTTCACACTCTGATTTGAGTTCCAAATTGTTCTAGATGCCAGTCTGCAGCAATATTCCTTTGAATTAATTGTTTCAGAGAGTGGAGTATGTTCACTTTTTTTTTTTTCTTTTTCTTTTTGAGACCGAGTCTCGCTCTGTTGCCCAGGCTGGAGTGCAGTGGCGCGATCTCTCCTCACTGCAAGCTCCGCCTCCCGGGTTCACGCCATTCTCCTGCCTCATCCTCCTGAGTAGCTGGGACTACAGGCGCCGCCACCACGCCCGGCTAATTTTTTTTTTTTATTTTTATCTTTAGTAGAGACAAGGTTTCACCATGTTAGTCAGGCTGGTCTCGAACTCCTGACCTCGTGACGTGCCCACCTTGGCCTCCCAAAGTGCTGGGATTACAGGCGGGGGCCCCCCGCCCCCGCCGGATCAAATTTTTTTTTTATTTTGCCTCAAGAGAATGTGAGCCATGATGAACAACTTGTATGACAGAGAGAATTAATCAGTGTCAGGTCGAAACTGGAGGATTAGTGTCCGCCGACCTCCTGGATTCTTCTCCTAAATATTTGATCCTGACTGGGCGCGGTGGTTCAGCCTGTAATCCCAGCACTTTGGAAGGCCAAGGTGGGCACGTCACGAGGTCAGGAGTTCGAGACCAGCCTGACCAACATGGTGAAACCCCATCTCTACTAAACATACAAAGATTAGCTGGGCATGGTGGCTGTAGCTGTGGTCCCAGCTACTCAGGAGGCTGAGGCAGGAGAATCGCTTGAACCCGGGAGGTGGAGGTTGCAGTGAGCCGAGATTGCGCCGTTGCACTCCAGCCTGGGCAACAGAGCGAGACACCATCTCCCCTCAAAAAAAAATTGATCCTGCATTTGGTATGATTATCTCTTGAATATCATTTTATAGTTGTCTAGTTTTAAAAAAGGATTGCAGGGCGAATGAGTTTTATTTTTTCTTAGCAGTGGGCTTTCCATGGAAACAAAGAGCCTATAGAGATTCTTTGCATAATTTAGAAGAAAAAATGAGGACCCTGAAAAGTTAACACTTAACTTTTAAAGAGTTCAGCTTTTCTCAAGACAAAATTAAAAATGTTGTGACTTATATGCATGAATATATAACAGGTCATTACTGTACTTTCTCAGAAGGATGGGAACTTGGTTGGTCCAACTGCATTCTGAATACACAGCAGGTTCCATAAAATAAAGCCTTTTATTAACTGCAACGGTCCATTAAAGGGAGGTTATTTTAGGGAGGTGGATTTTTTTTTTTCTCCATTGGAGGAAAAGTCTCTGAAAATAATTTCATGGTCTAAATTCATGCTCTAACTGGTCCAGTTTTGTCTTTGTGACCAGGGTCTGCAGGGCAGCAAGCTTTTATGATGTGCTTCATTGTACAGTTACCAACTCTTTCAGGAAATTCCTTCCCGACTTCAGATAACAGTTACTTTGTGCCCCAAAGCACTGGGATGACCCCCTTATAATTGCATTCAAGCTCGGGTGGTTGAAGCTCTGCCTCTACTCTTACACCAGGGAGATTCATTAAACCTACTTTCTCACTGAGTCCTTGGCCACATGGAATGTTCATTTGGAAGTTTCAGTCAAAGGCCCATAGAGCTCTGCTACGCGGCACAAAGTTGTCCTGTGTTTGGTCAACTGACTGTTGAATAATTGGCACTGCTCTCATGCCAACGTGAAAGAATCAGGAAAGGCAGAATACAGTGCCCGATGGGAGGGACATGTTGATCTTGCGTCAACGCCACTGTGTATGGAACGGGGGTCTGTAAGTATTTGTGGAAGGGCAGGGATAGTCCTGCCGGTACAGGGTAGTGGTTCGGAACTGAGACTGCAGCCAAATATACTCTGCTGTGCACTGGTGCGCAGCCTTGGAAAAACTAGCTACCTTTGCTTTTTAGTGGTAAATTCCTAATAACTACACCTACCTCAGAGGGATGTTATGAGTTGGAAAATGAAATAAGACACGTAAGGGCCTATGCACAGAGCAAGCACTAAATAAGTGGGAATTAATTTTGAACGATTTGTCACTATGCAGATGCTATGGGTGCCCATATATTACCTCTTCCTACTACTTCAGAAATCACAGGCCCGACTTCCAGCTGTGGCATCTGCCCTTCTTGCCCAAGGGCTTTCTGTGGCTCTCACACAACACGTTGGAAGAGCCAGGAAATTAACAACTCTGGAGGCCACCTTCGAACAAGAATCCACGGATGTATAAATACCCCAGTTCCCCTGCCACTTGACTGGAATAACTGACTCTCGGGTTTTACCCTGGCTCCATGAGTTCCCCAGTGGAACCGAGCTCCAGTTTTCCACAGGGGCGGCTTTTGTGATAAGGCAGCTTTAGCAACTGTTTTCCCTTCCACTTCTCTCTTCTCCACTTCCCTGCTGCGTTTTTCCACTCGCCACTTCTGAAGAAGCTACTTGCACTGAACTCCTTCCTCAGGGCCACTTCTGGGGAAACCCACATTAAGACAATCACCTGGAACATGAGGAAGAATTTCCATTATGAATGTTGAACTCAGTCATGGCCATTTACATGAATCCTGTTTCCAAAACTTCTACAAGGAAGCTTCTTACAAGCAAGGTATGAGGCCTTGTCATCAACTGAGTCATAAAGGGTTTTTACTTAATGAGCACAGTGTATCCAACACCAACTGTCCAGGTGCTGCTGCAACAAACACACTAAACATCTTTCCCATATGTTGGTTTCTTTTGCAGCAGTGATTTCTGATGTTCTATTTGCCATAATTTTTTCACCTTTCAACAGAGGATTCTGTTGTCCTGTCTTAGAACGTTGTGCAAATACAACAACACTCTCTCTTTAAACATAAATCTTTTTTCTGAGGCAAAAAAAGGAACAAGAATATCTATAAACATTGGAGATTCAGTCTCTGGGTTTTTTGTGTTTTTTTAGACATGGTCTTACTCTCTTGCCTAGGCTGAAGTGCAGTGCCATGATCATGGCTCACTGTAGCCTTGACCTCCCCAGGCTCCGGCGATCCTCCCACCTCTCAGCCTCCCGAGTAGCTGGGACCACAGGTTCACCACCACGCCTGGCTAATTTTTGTATTTTTTGTAGAGACAGGATTTCTTTTTTTTTTTTTTTTTTTGAGACGGAGTCTCGCTCTGTCGCCCGGGCTGGAGTGCAGTGGCCGGATCTCAGCTCCCTGCAAGCTCCGCCTCCCGGGTTTACGCCATTCTCCTGCCTCAGCCTCCCGAGTAGCTGGGACTACAGGCGCCGCCACCACGCCCGGCTAGTTTTTTTTTGTACTTTTTAGTAGAGACGGGGTTTCACCGTGTTAGCCAGGATGGTCTCGATCTCCTGACCTCGTGATCCGCCCGTCTCGAGACAGGATTTCATGTTTCCCAGGCTGGTCTCGTGGGCTCAAGTGATATGCCCTGGGCTCAAGTGATATGGCTCCTGGGCTCAAGTGATATGCCCACCTTGGCTTCCCAAGTGCCGGGATTACAGTCGTGGGCCGCCCCACCTGCCTGTGGATATTGTTTTAAATTGAATGCCTCCTAGTTACTTTTTTTTTTTGTTTTTGAGACAGGGCCTTATTCTGTTGCCCAGGCTACAATGCAGTGGCGTAATCATAGCTTACTGCAGCCTCGAACTCCTGGGTTCAAGTGATCCTCCTGCCTCAGCCTCCTGAGTAGCTGGGAGTACAGGTGCCCACCACCATCCCAGCTAATTTTTTAATTTTTTTTATAGACAGGGACTCACTATGTTGCCCAAGCTTGTCTCACACCCCTGACCTCAAGTTATCCTCCTGCCTCAGCCTCCCAAAGTGCTGCGATTACAGACATGAGCTGTCACATCTGCTTTCTTATTTATTTTTGAAAAAAGGAAAGATCTGGTAAAGTTTTGAGGCTGGCGATTATTTATTCAAGGAACACTTGTTGCTACTGGATAGAAAGCATGTGGACCTAACCCTTGGCAATAAAAAGATCACTAAGGCCTCCTCTCTCTACATGATTGAGGAAATAGCTGTGTGTGAAACACTAAATACAGTTGCGAATTATTTAAAATATATTTACAAAGCTTGTCTTGCCTTTCTGATATTCTGTAGTATTTACTCTGCAATATCCTGATTAAATTTCCAAAATATGTGGATTACTTACAGTAATGTTTTAAAACATTTCTATTTTCTTTTTATTTAAAGAGTTTAGGCCGGGCGTGGTGGCTCACGCCTGTAATCTCAACACTTTGGGAGGCTGAGGTGGGCGGATCATCTGAGGTCAGGAGCTCCAGACCAGCCTGGCCAACACTGTGAAACCCCATTTCTACTAAAAATATAAAAATTAGCTGGGCGTGGTGGCGGGCGCCTGTAATCCCAGCTACTTGGGAGGCTGAGGCAGGAGAATTGCTTGAACCCAGGAGGCAGAGGTTGCAGTGCGCCGAGATTGCGCCACTGCACTCCAGCCTGGGTGACAGAGTGAGACTCTGTCTCAAAAAAAAAAAAAAAAAAAAGTAGATACAGTAAAAAATAAATAAAAAGGGTTCATATTATATGTTATGATAAAGGGTAGAATAAAACAGCATTTCATTTGCCATTTCTAGTTGATTTCTTCTTTGTAATGGAGGTACATCTAAGGAAAGACACTCACTGAAATTTTTACGTGGATATTGCTCAAAAATTTTTTTTTTTTTTTGAGAAGGAGTCTTACTCTGTCACCAAGGCTAGAGTGCAGTGATGCCGTCTCAGCTTACTACAACCTCCATCTCCTGGATTCATGTGATTATCCTGCCTCAGCCTCCCAAGTAGCTGGGATTATAGCTGCCTGCCACCACGCCGGGCTAATTTTTGTATTTTAATAGCGATAGGGTTTCACCATGTTGCCCAGGCTGGTCTCGAACTCCTGACCTCAAGTGATCCACCCACCTTGGCCTCCCAAAGTGCTGGGATTACAGGCATGAGCCACCGCGCCAGCTGCTCTAGATTTTTTGGTTCCACATGGAAAGTTAAATCAGATGAATCTGCAATAGCCAAACACTTTGTCAAGGAGCATGTGCAGGAACATTCTGTTTAAGTTGTGTAATAACTGAGAGATAGGAGCAAAAAACAAAATCATGCAGTACTTCCGTTTGGGGAGTTTTTTTTGGTTAATAATTCCAAAGCCTTTGGAAATGGACATGATAGAAAGGCATGCCCACACATATTCACCCATCACTCCAACAATTAGTTACTGAATACCTATTACACACGTGCCTGGCACAGAGCTGGGTGGTGGGGATATCACAGTGATCCAAAAACAGGGGGCTGGGGTTCAGTGGAAAGCAAACAGGTATTGTCTGATTACACAAAAGAACGTATGATTATACAGTGAAGAATAGGTGTAATTATAAAGTGAGATCATGTGCTCTGAGAGATAGCAGTGGAATTTCGTGGAATCACCTACTGGTGGAATGGAACCGAGGCTGAGGAACGGGTGTTTCAGCGGAGCTGTGAGGATAAGTGGAGTTATTTAAGACAAATGGGTTCAGCTGGATTTGGGAGGCTGATGAGAAAATGGTTCCAGGTGGAGGGAACAGCAGGTGCACACAATATGCCTGAGGATCCGAAGAGCTGCTGGGCGCAGAGAGAGCAGCGGAGAGCCAGCGGGATGAGGCTGGAGAGAGAGGCAGAGGCCACGCCTGTGAACGCCGCACAGCCATGTACACAGGTAGGTCTTTCTCCTGTGAGTCTCAGGGAGCCAGCGAAGGCTCTCCGCGGGTGGGAAATGTGGTCATGTTTGTGCTTTGAAAAAACCGAGTCACTCAGACCGGCATCTGGCATCTGGAGGAGCAGAGAGGGTAAGGGGTGGGATGGAGAGTGAGTCGGCTACTGCGGACGTCCAGGGAGAGCTGGCAGGTCCCTGGACCAGTGTGGGGTGATGGAGAGAGAAAGCGACTACATTCAAGAGGCTTGCAGGGTGTAAAGTTGACAGGACTGAGTGTGTTATGACTGTGAAAAGCGAGGGGGAGGAGGATGCCTGGGAGGAATCCTGGGTTTCCGACTCCTGACTCTGCATGGAGGATGGTGTCATTCACCAAGAGCTGGGGGAAGATCAAGTGGATCTTCAGCAGGATTATTTTGAAGTGCCTTTGAGTTATATCCAAATGGAAAGGTTGAGTAGGCACGAGAATATGGGTCTGGAAACCAAGATGCGCCCTTTTATTATTATATAACTTATGCTTTTCAATTTCTTAAAAATTAGATGAAGTATGCAGGGTTTCTGTTTGCATGTGGTTGAGTGGATTTCTCATTTATTCATGATGTTCACTTTAGCGCATAAAAATCAGTTGAAAATAGGCTGTGCATGGTGGCTTATGCCTGTAATCTCAGGACTTTGGGAGGCTGAAGCGGGCGGATCATCTGAGGTCAAGAGTTCGAGACCAGTCTGGCCAACATGGTGAAACCCTGGCTCTCCCCAAAATACTAAAATTAGCTGGGCGTGGTGGTGGGTACCTGTAACCCCAGCTACTTGGGAGGCTGAGGCAGGAGAATTGCTTGAACCCGGGAGGTGGAGATTGCAGTGAGCTGAGATTGTGCCACAGCACTCCAGCCTGGGTGACAAGAGTGAAACTCAAAAAAGATTCACAAATAGACCTTTCCACTATAGGAAATTAAGAAAATGTTCTTATTACCCTGGAGACAACTGCATAAATGTATTGAACTTGTGATATGAAATCAGTTGGGAATTATTTTGCAACTTCTATTAAACTTGAACTATAGAGAGTTGGTGTTTGGTGCTGCTGGTGGTAGAGCCCATGTTGTTATTTCTGTGTTCTGTGTGACTGTGTTACCTCTTTCTCATCCTACACAGCTACTTGGACAGTTTCTTTCACTCCTGTGAGTTCAACAGATATTTATGGTGTGCACTGTTCTAAGTGCTGGATATGGAGTAGTGCATAAAACAGGTATAAACAAGGCTGGGCGCAGTGGCTCACGCCTGTAATCCCAGCACTCTGGGAAGCAGAGGTGGGCAGATCATGAGGTCAGGAGATCGAGACTAGCCTGGCCAACATGGTGAAACTCCATCTCTACTAAAAATACAAAAAATCAGCCAGATGTGGTGGCACGTGCCTGTAGTCCCAGCTACTCAGGAGGCTGAGGCAGGAGAATCGCTTGAACCCCGGAGGCGGAGGTTGCAGTGAGCTGAGATCGCGCCACTGCACTCCAGCCTGGGCGACAGAGCGAGACTCCCTCTCAAACAGAACAGAACAAAACAAAAAACAAAAACAAACAAACAAAAAAAAACCCCACATACAAACAAACACGAATCCATGCCTTTATGATGCTTGAGCATGCGAATGACTCCCAAGTCCATGTTCGGCTCAGGCCTCTCTTCAGAGATTCAGACACACACACCCACATTCACCTATTCCTCGGCTTCCTCCAGTTCCAGATATATCTAAAATCAAACTCCTTATCCTTTTGCTCTAGACCTCCTCCAGTGGATTCTCTGTCTGCCCAGTCATGTATCCAGCCGGTAGCCCAATCCAGAGACCCTGGAATGATACATAATTTCTCCCCCCCTCCCTCCTAAATCCCAGCAGTACCCAGTCTCTTCCTGCTTCTGAAACAAGCTCTCACGTTTGTCCTCTCGTCTAGGTCCCACAGGCCCTGCCTAATGAGGTTCGCCCTCACTGGTTCCCACCTGGACTGCTCTAAGAACCACCTTAGGCTTTGAAACCCAGGTCTATACTGTCTCCTTTAAATCCCTCCTCTATGGAGCTGCTGAACAGCCGTTCTAAAATGCGTGTCTGGCCATATGACTCTTCAATGACCCCACGCTCCTTAGCGTGCCATTCAGAGCTAGCGTAATTGTTTTCTGCCTACCTGTCCAGTTCTTCTCTCCCCTGTGCTTTCTTTCATACACAGCAAGTGTGTGTATTGGGGAATGCAGTTACCATTCCCCAAGCCTGGACAGTTCTTCCTGGGACTCTTCCCCCATCCAACTCCCGCTTATCCTATAAGTTAACTTAGTTAAGATAATCAGACTTAACTAAGTCTGACCGATTTAGTTAAAAAAGTTTCTTCCATGAAACCTTTCCTCACCCTCCCCCTCCTTCCGCAGGAGGAAGCAGGTGGTTTCCAAAGCATCGTGCTTTTTACACGCTGCCTTTGAAGGTCCTCCTGAACTTTGGAATTGCCAGTCTTCCTTACACTATGAAAGAAGGAACGAGGCTGGGGGCAGTGGCTCACTCCTATAATCCCAGCATTCTGGGAGGCCAAGTCAGAAGGGTTGCTTGAACCCAGGAGTTTGAGACCAGCCCTGGCAACACAGTGAGAACCTAACTTCACACACACACACACAAAGCTGGGCATGGTGGCATGTGCCTGTAGTCCTAGCTACTTGGGAGGCTGAGGTGGGAGGATCTCCCAGGAGGTCAAGGCTGCAGTGGGCTGTGATCGAGCTACTGCACTCCAGCTTGGGCAACAGAGCCAGACCCTCTCTCTCTCACTCTCTAAAAAAAAAAAAAAAAAAAGGTAGGAACTGTGACTTAGTTGTATGTATCCTCAGTGCCAACACCTGGCACAAAGAAGGCAACCATTAATACATGTTAGGCTGTGTGCTGAATGTGTTCTATTTGGAAATACTTTTCTGTTGGGGACATTTCAAGAACATAGTGCATAATTTTTATTTTCCTTTACATATGGCTTTCTGCAGAGAGAGGCTATTATCTGCAGGAAAAAAGTATGATGTGTGAGATATGAGAGTTGCTATGAAAAGGCTTCGGTGTCTGTAAGTCAATTCAATATGCTGGAAAACTCTTTAAAGGAAATCATCTTTTACAAATGTCTCAAATGTAATCACAGAAAAAATATCCTAAGCAAGGTGGTCACTGATGATTTTAAATTCTAAAGACTTGGACTCACCGACGGGCTAACATTGTACTGAATGGGGTGTCTCTGTCTCCACAGTGATACGTACACAATAGATTCTATCACCTAGTTCTTTCCTGTCTTCCCTTATTTTCCCACAACAAAGAATGGAAAATAGTCACAACTCAGAACATATGTATATTTGGAATAGTTCATTCTTTCTGTTTTTTTTTTTTTTTTTTTTTTCTACTTTGAAAAAATGCACTTTGATCTTCATTGAACCACATGCAGGTCCTTTGAATGCAGCACCTAATGGAGAAGATAAATAAGCCCTGGCTGCTGTAACCGAAGCTGTGTGTCCTGAAAGCCTCTGGTCTTCCTGGCCGTCCATCAGCCTGCCTGCCCACGTGTGTGAGGGTCTCCACTGTGAATGCCAGTGTTTTGTGGAAGTGCCTTAGAGGTTTTGTTTTCATATCTAAACATTCGCTTCTCAGTGTTCTTGCCAACTGCTGTAGAATTCTTCCATCACTTAGTGAGGGCGATTTTTTTGGTTTTTTTTCTTTTTCAGCTTTTTCTGCTAAAGCTCTTAAACAGTTAAGAAAGACCTCCCACAGACCAGAAAGGATGATTTTTGTCTCTTGATTGCTTCAGCTAAAAATTCCCCCAATTTCCCGTTGATTTGGGTAAACACTGGAGGTGTAGTGGATGCTACAGCATGGGGCCCAGGTCCCTATTTGAGGCCGGGTACTGCTGCTCCTGGCTGCCAGGAGTGTTGGCTGATGGGAGCTCAGCTGAGGCCCTCCTGGAGAGCTGCCTGACAAAGGCACGCCTTCTCCAGCACCCACTGCGAGTGGGAATTTAGGGCTGTTCTGATGGGCCATCTTCACTCCGGGACCCCCTGCAGTCCCCTTTCTCCCTCTGCCTCGTTTCCTTGGGTACTGCTGCTGTGAGCACTCCCCAGACACCCTCACCCATGTGCCCAAACACCCAGCGGCTTTCCAGGAAATCCAACTGAGACATAGGAATTTGACGATGAATAAATCCAGGGGAAAGAACGGTGTGTTAGTCAGGGCTCTTCAGAGGAACAGAACCAACAGGGCCAATAGTATGGATATGTATGAAACAAGGACTGGCTCCCACAATGATGGAGGCTGAGAAGTTTCACAGTCTGCAGTTGGCAAGCTGGAGACCCTGGAGGGCCGGTGTGTAGTTCCAGGTGGGGTCTGAAGGCCCAAAAACCAGGACAGCCAATGGTGTAAGTTCCAGTCTGATCCCTAGTCGGAGTGCAGGAGAAATCGGTGTTCAGGCAGAGTCAGGCAGAGACAGCAAATTTCCCCTTACTCTGCCTTTTTTTCAACCAGGTCTCCAACACATGGGATAAAGTTAGCTCACGTAGGGAGGGCAGTTTGCTTTACTCAGTTTATTGATACAAATGTGTCATCCAGAAACAGCCTCACAGATACACCCAGAATAATGTCTAATCAAATACCTGAGCATCTGCTGGAGCAGTCAAATTAACTCGTAATTCTAACCATGACAACTGGTCTTCTCAATAAACAGTACCAGAACACGCGGATGTCTGAAGAACCTGGACCGGCTGTTACACCATCCATAAAGATAAAACACAGACGAATCACAGTCCTCAACATAAGGGCTAGGAGTCTAAAACTCATCAGAGAAAATAGGAGTTTTTGACTTTGAGTGAGAAGATATTTTCTTAAAAATGACACCAAAAGCATAAGCAAGAAAAGAAAAAAGCAAAATTGGATTTCATTAAAATTAAAACATTTGTTCATCAGAGGGTATCGACAGTAGAGGGAGAAGGACAACCCACAGGGCAGGAGGAGATACTTGCAAATCATATTTATGACGAGGGATTTCAAGCTAGAGTATCTAGAAAACACAACTTGGTAATAAAAAGACAACCTACTGGAAAAGGATTTCAATAGGCGTTTCTTCAGAGAAGAGAGACAAGTGGCCAATAAGCACATGTAAAGATGCTCAACATTATTAGTCCTCAGGGAAATGCACATCAAACTTCAGTGCGATCCCACTTCACACCCACTAAGCTGGCTGTCGTCCAAAGACAGATGTAGCGAGTGTTGGTGAGCACGCGGAGAACAGGAACTCTCACACAGTCATTGCGGGTGGATCTGAGTGGTGCAGACGATTTGGAAAGCAGCTTCACAGTTACTCAAAATGCTAGAAATAGAGTTACCCTATGACCAGCAATTTCACTTGTAGGTATAAACCTAAGGGAAATAAAAAACGTATGACCCCACACACACACACAAAACCAAAAACATTGTCCCTGAACGCTCACAGCAGCATTATTCATAATAGCCCAAAAGTGGAAAACCCTCAAGTGCTCATCAGCTGATCGACGGATAAACAAGCTGTGGTGTGTCCATGGAATGGAATGTTATTCAGCCATGCAAAGGAATGGAGTCCTGTCACAGGTGACAGCATAGATGAGCCTTGGAAACATTTTGCTAGCTAAGAGAAGCTACACAGCAAAGCCACATATTGTGTAATTCTGCTCACACTCATGTGGTGCATAAGACCGGTCAACGATGGACTCTGCATATAGATAATGGTCTCATAAGATTATAATGGAACGGCTGGGTGTGGTGGCTCATGCCTGTAATCCCAGCATTTTGGGTGGCTGAGGCGAGTGGATTGCTTGAGGTCAGGAGCTCGAGACCAGCATGGACAACATGGTGAAACCCTGTCTCTACTAAAAGTACAAAAATTAGCTGGGCGTGGTGGTGGGCACCTGTAGTGCCAGCTACTTGGGAGGCTGAGGCAGGAGAATCACTTGAACCTGGGAGGTGGAGGTTGAAGTGAGCTGAGTTTGTGCCACTGTACTCCAGCCTGGGAGACAGAACCAGAGTTTAAAAAAAAAAAAAAAAAAAAAAAAAAGATTATAATGGAACTGAAAATTCCTATTGCCTGGTGATGTCAGAGCCGTGATAATGTCATAGCATAACACAGTACTCACAAGTTTGTAGTGATCCCGAGATAAGCTAGCCTAGTGTGCTGGCAGTCATATAAAAGTCTAGCACATACAATTATGTATAGTATATAATACTTGCTAATGATAAGAAATGACTATGTTACGGTTTATATATGTAATACACTACACTTTTTGTTATTTTAGAGTATACTCTACTTATTATAAAAATTTAACTGTAAGACAGTCTCAGGCAGGTCCTTCAGAAGAAGGTATTGCTATCACAGGAGATGAGAGTTGCGTGTGTGTTATTGCCCCGAAGACTTTCTAGTGGGACAAAGTGTGGTGGTGGAAGATGGTGACATTGAGGACCCTGATCCTGTGTAGGCATAGGCTAATGTCTGTGTTTGTGTCTTACTTTTTAAAAAAAATGTTTAAAAAGTAAAAAAAAAAAAAAAAAAAAAAAAAAACAGAAAAAGGTTTATACAATAAGGATATAAGAATATTTTTGTGTAGCTGCACAATGTGTTTGTGTTTTAAGCTGACCATTATTAAAAAGGAGTCCAAAAGTTGACAAAAATTGAGAAGGTTATAAAGTAAAAAGGTGACAGTAAGTTAAGGTTAATTTATTATTTCAGAAAGAAAAACTTTTTCTATAAAGAGTGTAGCCTAAGTGTACAGTGCTCATGAAGTCTACCTTAGGCAGCAGTCATGCCTTAGGCCTTCCCGTTCACTCTCCACCCACTCACTGGCTCACCCAAAGCAACTTCCAGTCCTGCAAGCTGTATTCACGGTAAGTATCCTATACAGGTGGACTATTTTTTAATCTTTTATACCATTTTCTTATCATACCTTTTCTATATTTAGATAAGTTTAGATACACTTACCATTGTGTTACAATTTCTTACAGCGTTGAGTAGACTTGCATGCTGTACAGGTTTGTAGCTTGGGAGGAACAGGTTCTGTCATACCGCGTAGGTGTGCGGCAGGTCGTCCCATTTAGGCTTCTGTAAGGACACTCTTTGACGTGTACACATGAAGAAAACTGCCTAATGACACTTTTCTCCGAATGTGTGTCTGTCATTACGCAACAGATGACTGATGTGAAATGTCAGAATGGGCCACGTCATAGAGACATTGTCTAGGGATGGAGTAGGAGACAGGTAAGCAGGAATCAGGAAGACTGCCATAGCATGGGGTTTCTTCCCCACTTCCCACCACCTTTGTCAAGAGAGACAGGGTCTTGCTCTGTTGCCCAGGCTGGAGTCTAGTGGCATGAACATGGCTCACTGCAGCTTCTGACTCCTGGCATCCTCCCACCTCAACCTCCCAGCTGTGTGACACCACACCCAGCTAATCAAAATCAACACATTTTTCTAGAGGCAGGATCTCACTATGTTGCCCAGGCTCGCAGAGACTTTCTTTTGGGGACATTGAAAATGTTCTAAAATTAGATTGTGGTGATGTAATTCAGTATATCTTTGAAAGAGTTTAAGTGTCCTGTCAAGTACAATCGTCTCATTCAGCTTGGATTTTTGGGATGTTTGAAGACACACTTTGCCTTGGAGATCATCTGGTAGCTTTCTGAGCAGATGACTGTGGACTGAGGGGAGCCAACCACTCTGCTGAAAGCTTGAGAAGACGAAGACAGAAAAGAGTACCGGCGACGGAAAGCATTGGAGATTGTTCACACGCAAAAATGCTTTCCCCTGGGGATTGTCTCCAGCTCCTTCACCTCTTGGTGTAGGTACAGAGAGCAGAGGCAAGAAGAGCCTTGAAGGGGCAGCCACACATTGTGGTGAGCAGCACACAGCCTCCTAGGATAGGAATATGCCATCTATGCTTTGGTTCCCAATCTCCTTGCCAATAAAACCTTTGTCCCTGGTCCTCTTAACTGTAACAGCATATGCTGGACTAGTAGGTTCAGAGAGTAGTCTGCTGTGGCAAATACTTGTTGCGCACCTACTGTGTGCCAGGGTGTATTCTAGGTGCGATGGATTTGTGATCTGGTTTGATAATAAATTTTATTTTAACGAGTACATGATATTTTGATACACTTATCTTTCTACACATAGACATAGTGATTACTACAGTTAAGCAAATTACCATATTATCATCTCATAGAGTTACCTTAGATAAATACATTTTAGATTCAATATTGACTCATCCAAAAACGCATGTTTTGAGCATCCAGTTATTTTCATGAATTGTGCTAGGTTCCAACTGCTGATGAAAACTCATCGATACAATTTCAGACACAGAGGAATCATGTTTTAATAAATTGTGGAGTCAAATAAACGTGGGTGAGTGCACCTTTTACTAGCTGTGTGACTGTGGGTAAAATTATTTAGAAGGCAGTTTTCTCAGCTGTAGACAGAGTAGAGGGAGTGGGGGAACTTCCTCTGTGTCATTAAATGTTGTAAAAATTGATTGCGGTAACCCATCTCATCTCATTGAACACCCAGCTCAGTGCCAGGAATACATACCTTCTAATTTCCAGCTGACTCCCATGAATATAGATTATGATTTTTGTAGAAAGCCATTCTAGTAGCCTTGTAAACTGACTTCCTCATTTGAAGGTGAGAAAACCTGAGCTCTGGAAGTGTTCGTGTCTTCCCCGAGGTTGTATAACTAGATAATGGTGATGTCAGCCCTCAAAGCCAGGCATCCCCATTCTCAGTTCAATGCTGATCTACCACATCATGGTAACTTGCCAGATTAGTTTGTCTTCTGTCTCTGTAATGTGCATTCCCTCAAAGCGTTTAGCACGATCTTTAAACCTGGAGCATTCACCGTAGGTGCTCAGAATATTTAAAAAAATGCCTTCCCAGGCCAGGCGCGGTGGCTTACGCATGTAATCCCAGCACTCTGGGCAGCCGAGGCGGGTTGATCACTAGGTCAAGAGATAGAGACCATCCTGGCCAACATGGTGAAACTCTGTCTCTACTAATAACACAAAAATTAGCTGGGTGTGGTGGCGCGTGCCTGTAGTCCCAGCTACTCAGGAGGCTGAGGCAGGAGAATCACTCGAACCCAGGAGGCGGAGGTTGCAGTGAGCTGAGATGGCGCCACTGCACTCCAGCCTGGTGATGACAGAGTGAAATCCTGTCTCCAAAAAAAAAAAAAAAAAAAAGGCCTTCCCACCCTTAGGCCAATTTAGTCTCAGGAAATCCCTGCCTTTACCACTTCTCTATCCCAAGAATCGTTCATTTATTCTCTGTTTTCTGTCTTCAGTCAGTTCTCCCTCCCTGACAGATTATTTATCTAATTTTCAAAGTAACTCGGTTGTAGTGAAAGGTTGGGGGCTAGAATGTTTACTCAAGGGGGCAGGGCCACTTTCCAACAGAAGACCTCCTCAGCCAAACTGGAGGGTCACCAGGAGCAGGGAGGCCGTCTTACCTCCTGCAGGGTACGGGGCACCCTGGAGGCTGTGCTCTGCTCCAGCTGCCCTCCGCGGAGCCCCGTGCAAGGCGGCTCTTGGCCAAGGGCTCTGGTTCCACAGCTGCCACACTCTGCCCATTCCCTGCCCACTAGCACACCAGGGCAAGCTCCTGGCAATGAGCACTGCAGAGGCTTCCTGCTTGACTGGCAGGTGGGGGAAAGAAAAGGATAAAATAGAGGATGAAACATGCAGGTAATTTAGTATCTGAAGATATCACACAGCCACCCAGACGGAACAGTTTCAGGTATGTAATCAAACCCGAGGCCTAGGGAGGGGGTAGCTATTGCAACACAAAAAGCCCTGTTGAATTTGTGTCTTCCTTTCAAAAAACTAGAAGAGAGTGAGTTTCTCTCCCTGCAGCAGAGTTCAGGCCCCAGAGAGGAGTGTTTGGCGCAGAGGGATCAAATAGAGCACCAGGGCACCCAGCTGTGGGCAGGGTCGGGGGTCCTTAGCATAACTGGGGCCCACATCTGGGGAAGGCCCTGAGAGCGTGAAAATCTCCTGACAGATGAACATCAAATGGATCCACGGCTCTGCGGAGGACCCAGGACAACTTGCTTCAATTGTTAAGACCGTGTCAGAACGTGAACGACTCCTCACGGCCGAGGGGCAGGCACAGCGGGCTGGGCCGGGTGGAAACCCAGGGCCAGCGGGGCCGGAGCAGCGCGTCTCCGCGGACGCTCCCCACAGGCCCTGCCAGCGAGGAGCCGGGAGGGTGGCATCCGGGGGCGGTGGGCACGCACGACAGGAGGAAGCCC
>NC_045447.1:110306374-110317138 GCF_002776525.5 Piliocolobus tephrosceles | reverse complement strand
TGAGGGTGGCATCCGGGGGCGGTGGGCACGCACGACAGGAGGAAGCCGGGCCCTCCTCTGACCTCCCGCCGGCCCTCCCCGCAGATGGCGATGTCCTTGCCCCGCAGGAGCGGCCGAGCCGAAGGGGACCCCGGCCTCTGACTCCTGCCCGCAGCCCCCTTGCAGCTGCCAGGGTTTCTCCGCCTTCGCTGCACATTAGAACCCCCGGGGGCCTCTGAACAACTACGAATGCGCTGGCACCAGCTCAACCCCGTGAAACCAGCGTCTCTGCGGGAGGGGCCCGAGAGCGAACGCACGTTGTTGAAAGTTCCCAGGTGACCTCGTGTGCAGCCAGCACTGCAGACCCCGGGGCCGCCCCAGCCGCCGCCCCCCGCGGGCCCCCGGGCTGCCCTCTGGCTCGGTGCCTCCGCCTGATTCTGCAGGGCTGCGTCCTCGCTTCTCCCCGCCGTCTGCTGCCAGCGTGACTGTCTCTGGAGGTGTCATTTGGGGGCTGTAGTGGTGGGTTGGGTGGTGGCTCTCCAAAAGACACGTCCATGTCTGGGAACCTAATTTGTAAAGAGGGTTTTTGAGAATTAAATAAAGGTTTTCGAGAGCAGATCATCCTCGAGTTAAGCTGAGCCCTAGATCCAATGACAAGTGTCTTTATAAGAGGTGGGGGCGGGGGGGGGGGCGAAGCAGGAGAAGGCTGTGTGGCCAGGCAGGCAGAGATTGGAAGCACAAACCAAGCAATGCCCAGAGCTACCCACAGCTGGGAGAGGCAAGGCAGGATTCTTCTCTAGAGCCTCGGCGGGGAGCATGGCCCTGCCGACGGGTGATCTTGGACTTCCAGCCTCCAGAGCTGTGACAGGGTCCATTTCTGTTGTTTAGTCCATCAGGTCTGTGGTCTTTGGTGATCTGTGGTCATTGGTTGGCAGCCCTGGGAAGCTGGTAGAGGCACCCTCTCAAGCTGCTATTTTCTGCTTGGTTGTATCTAGGGCTGAAAGCCATCCAGTTCAACACACTTCCTTTGGACTCACTTAATGAACTCACCAAAGCTGGCCTTTTTCTTATCATATTTAGAGCTTTTGGGGCTGTGCCCTAGGGCAAAGCCTCCCTCTTTTCCACTCCCTTCCAGCCTTTTCTTCTCTATCCAGACTCAACAGCATCCACCAAAAACCACCTCAGAAGGCTCACATCCTAGAGTTGAAAAATGACTTTGCAGGTTTTAGTTTTTCATATCATTTAAAAAATGAGCCAAATTTATGCCTTGTACAATGACTTGTAGACAATTGAAGCAATCTAGAAGAATAAACTCTGCCTTCACCCCCTGCCCGCTTCTTCCATCCCACCTCCTATGCCCATGGTAACCAATGACAATCAACACCACCCTGGTGAAGACCCTTCCAGTCCTTTCTCTAGGAAGACACTTTCCAAGTGACAATGGACTCAAATATACAGGAAATGTAAGCTTTAACCCAGGTAGAAACAGAACCGGGCTTGTGGAAGCAGCCATGGTGGGATGCTTGGAACCCACTGACTATTCCTCCTACAGTCTCTTGGAGGAACCCACAGGCTACAAGGAACAAAGACAAATCGAAAACCACTATCTTAGCCCTCCTGGAGTTTGGGCCTTGGAAACTGAGGCCAATGTTATGGTTTGAATGTTCACATTGTCTTCAAAATTCATGTTGAAACAATCCCCAAAGCAACAGTATTAAGAGGTGAGGCCTTTAGGAGGTGGTGAGGCCATGAGGGCTGCCCTCAGGGGTGGGATTAGTGCCTTGTGAGAGGGCTGGAGGGAGCTAGCCAGGTCTTTTTTGCCTCTGCCTCCTGTTGTATGAGGACCCAGCAACAAGGCACCATCTTGGAAGCAGGAGCTGCTCTCACCAGACACCCACTCTGCCGGTGCCTTGATCTTGGACTTCCAGCCTCCAGAACTGCGAGTAACACATTTCTGTTCTTTATAAATCACAAAGTCTGTGGCATTTTTGTTATGGTAGCCCAAATGGACTAAGGCAGCTGGGACGAGGGCAAGGCACATGTGTGGAAAGATAAGGGGGTGCTCATTCACAGAGATTAGGAGCGCTTCAGGTTGGATGGTGAGGACCCAGACACTGGCAGAGAGGGGGTCATGGCTCTCTCTCTTTAAGGCTTCTGCGTATTTCAGGAGGAAGAAGCTGTTGTGATTATTTCCAGCTACATACATCAGGAACTCTGCTCAAAAGCCTACAATATCTCCCCGTGTCCCCTACATTAAAAGCCAAAGTCCCTGCTGGCCACATAGGATCTGCTCCTTCACGCCACCCCAGAGACTCTTCCTCCCTAATCGCATCCTCTGTCACTATTCCCTCCACCTGCCCTACTCCAGTCCCCGGCTTCCCTCCTGTCCCTCAGACACACCAAGCTTGGCACCTGTGCATTCGCTATTCCCTCCACCTGGAGTGCTCTTCCCCAGGTATCTGGGCTCCTCCCTTACTTCCTGCAGTCCTCTGCTCATATGCCCCCTGATCTGAGCTTCCTCAGCCACCCTACCCAAGTGGCACCTGCCCCACCCACCACATGCTGTTCCCTGTTTCCTCCACTTCTCCAGCACTGAGTGTCACCTGACTTTCCAGCCACAGCGATACAGACCGACTGTACCACAGCTTTTGTGAGAAATAATACAAAAATAAGTCAGCTGCTTTCTCCCACTGACTGCACTGCAGAGATGTCACTGAGTACCTGGTCTGCTCTGCCCCAGGCTTCCTTCTCCTCTCTGGCTTCCAGAACGTTGGGGGCAAAATTTGAGGGTGAACTCTAAGAACTCTGTAGGACTTTAATGTCTTTCTCTTTGGCTGTGATTTTTCAGACTAATTCACATTCCCCCACCCTCATTTCTTGTGCCTGTTGTGTCATGTTATGCCGTGAAGTTTGCTCTTTTCGTAACCCAAGGAAGAGGCAAGAGAGAAGCCACTTGTTGAGGTCCCAAATGAATACACACACTTGAAGAAGGTGACACTCCTTGATTGCCTGTACCTCTGCGGCAAGCTGCTAGGACTTTTGGTCCAGCAGGCACAGTGGGAAATTTAATACTGCCTGGGACAGATTTTAAAAAGATGATTGGTACAAGTAGTTCAGTCAAGTACTGAGATCAAGTTTTTGCTCAGGTAGTCTTACGTAAAAGATAGTATGGATAAGAACATGTGTCCATAGGTTTACAGAATTTCTGAGCTGGAAGAAATTGTTGGTACATCCAAATACTTCCTTACAGAAATGAGGAAAACTGAAGACCAAGGAAACTGCCTAAGGCCCAGAGCTTCTTATTGACAGAGACAATGGGATGAAAATCTTTTTCTCTCTCCTCCCAGCTTTTTCCAGGATACCACCCACAACGTTGCAGTTCTTCCCATTTTGTGTATTGAGCTTTTTCATTTGAGATCCTTGGAAAGCATGTTAAGAGGTTATGCCTGCATATGCATAATTCTTTTTCCCCCACAGACTTTCCAAATTCAATACGCTGATGGAAGCAAAGGCCCCCTCATCGCTTTCCTCAGAGCTCACCCTGGATTTAATGCTAGGGATTAGGAGCGCGCCTGTGCCAGCCTGTTCCCTGCTCGGCCTGCCTGCGCTGGAGGGCTGCTGGCGGGAGGTGGATGTCAAAACACAGAAGGCGCTTGTTGGAAACAATAGGACTTGGAAAGTGTGGGGCCAGGGATTGGCGCGTGGGGAATACCAGGTGGCAGGTGGGATCATCAGAGTAGGGGGTTTTCGGGGAAAGCTGCCTGCTGGGTCCAGGAAAATAAAAACACAGGATTCCAGATGTTCCTGGAACATGTCTGGTTTTAGTCAATATTGTAGGAATCCTTAGCATAGGTTCTCAAAAATCCGTAACATCTTAGGGGGAGCACAGACTGGAATCAAAGGGAAGACTCTGCTGTATGCAAATCTCAGAAGTCTCCAAGGGGTGTTAAACACAACACAGCACAACACAACACAACCACATAACACAACATCACATCGTGCAACACAACACAATCACACAATACAACATCACACAGCACAACATAATCACACATCACACAGAGAAACACAACACAACCACATATCACACCGTGCAACACAACAGAAGTGAAACACAACACAACCACATGACACAACATCCCACAGTGCAACATAACAAATTACACAACACAACACCACACAGCACAGCACAACACAACACCACACAACGTAACACAACCCAGGCTTCTCTGGTGAGTAGTTAGGGTTAGGGCCTACCCGCCGTTCTGGTGAATGGGTATATTTGCCTAGTTATGGCTGAGTGGTTTTCAGTGGCAACTTCAGCCTGGAGTGCTGCGGAACTGAGCTGCAGTTCCTGGCGTCGTAGCTGCATTAGTCCCGGTCGGCCAAGTCCAGATCTCCGTGGGGGAAGGGCTTCTCGAAGTTTGGAGCTCAGGAGCTGTCATCCACAGAGAAAGCTCAGCAAAGTTGACTGACAGAAATGCAAGGAAATGTTGGGTCTATGCATCCCGTTCTCTTGTATTTTGCAGGTATATTACCCTGGAAAACCGGAGCCTGTTCAGCATGAGCTCAGTTGCGCTGGACATGAGCATTCACGGATTAAATGCCCACATCAGGACTGGGCTTAGTTTTTTGTATTGCGAAACGATGGCCTTTGGCACATGACATATTACCAACACTGATCCCAATGATGGGCATGCAGCGGCTCTTTCAAAAACTAAGAAAAGTGATCAAATGGAGTTGAGAAAATGTGCAAGGGTCAATTTTCCCATGAGACACACAGCTCTGACCTTAGAGATACCGTAATGCGATTTCCAGCTTCACCCTCGCTTTGTTTCAGAGTTGCTTTAAACTCTTGCTGGGCTGCAAGATGTTCCTAACGTCTTGCTGCTCTTTGTATCTCTGTCTTCTACCAACGGGAGCCTGAGCTGATCAGGCCAGGGCAATAAATTCAGAGTCAGGGTAAACTTTTTGGCTGTTCCTTAAAACTCTTTCCAGCCACGAGGTTGTCAGTCGTTATTTCTGCAAGCCTGACCCACCTCCATCTGAAGCTCCCAAGTTCATTGTTGAAGGGTAGCTTTCTGGGCCCACTGGATCGGACTATCCCGGGCATGCATCCAAGAACTGGTATTTTCAACATGTGATTCTTATGCATATTTAGTTTCTTAAAAACAGCTATTGACCAGAAAATGAACAGGCACATAGCTACGACCCTTGTCAAGAAACAGAACTTTGTCAGTGGCAGAGATCCCTTCGTGTCCCGCCTCCCAAGGGTGACTATTATCTTGAGTTTACACAGTTGCTTCAATGCCTTTCCGGAGAGGGGATGTATTAACATTTAGGGATTTATTTAAACATGTCTCTCTCAACATCGTAGTAGGGTTTTGTCTGTTTTTCTGAGTGTTATGTAAATTGAGTTACGCAGCATGTAGCTTGGCATTTTGTTTTTGTTTTTGCTTTTTTGCTTCCTTACCATTAGGTTTGTGAAATTCATTCATGGTTCTGCCTGTAGTTGTATTACATTACATGACTAAGCCACAATGTATTGATCTATTCCGTTGGTGGACATTGGGCTGTTCTTTCCAGTATGGGACTGTTGTGAATAATGCTGCTCTGAACATTCTTGCACAACACATTTCTCTTGGTCATACCTAAGAATGAGATTGCTGGGTGAGCTTCTCTTCAACATCTGTAGCGAATGCAAACTGTTTTACAAACTGGTTACTGTAAGTACAATTTTAAGAATGTTTGTCTATATCTTGGCAGACTGGTGGGTGGAAACAGCCTACCAGTTGTATGTATAATTCCTCGTCATCCCCCATCCCCCCAAATTTTGGAAGGTACTGGCCAGATTTGTTTTCAATGGAGTTCCGTTGGTCAATTTAATCCCCTTTTTGTTGGTTATTGCTAAATCCTCCTGAATTAATATCCTAAGTGACTTATTTTTGAGACAGGGTCTTGCTCTGTCACCCAAACTGCAGTGCAGTGATCATAGCTCACTGCAGCCTCAAACTCCAAGACTCAAGTGATCCTCCTGCCTCAGCCTCCTGAGTATATGGGACTACAGGTGTGTGCCATCATAGCTGGCTAATTTTTAATTTTTTTGTCCAGATAGGGTCTCCGTATGTTGCCCAGGCTGCTAAGTGGACAACATTTTTTCTTGATCTGTCCAGAAAATAAAATGTATATGCACAGGAACCCACTATGTACCAGGCCCAGTGCGAGGTGCTGGGAATACAATAGTCAATGAGACAGGGAAGAGCTTGGCGTGTGTGACGCTCTCAGTCTGGTGAGAGACAGGCATATAAACAAGACTAAGTATATAATTATAAATGGTGAGAGGTTCTGTGTATGAAACGAATAAGGTGCTGGAGAGGATAAGGGGCTGTGGGCAGAGATGGCACTGTTTAGACCCAAAGATGTGGGCAAGAGTGGGAGAAAGCCTGTCTGAAAAGTGACAGGTGAGCTCAGACCTGACTCCGCCTCCTGTGAGGAGTCGGGTGAAGGATGTTCTCGGCAGCAAGATGTTCTCTTGTTCGGCCTCCGAGGGACAGAGGACCTGGGCACACGGATGAACTGGGAGGAGCGTGGGGGAGGAGGATGGCATGACGTGAGGCTGGCAAGGCGGGTGGGACCTGGCCTGGGGTCTGGTTGGCGGTGGGGAGGCCACGGAGTGGTGGCTGTGGTTGCTGCACAGGGTTGAAGGATAGCTCTGGTTACTGCAAGCAGAAAGAGTTGTACGAAGCCAAGTGAGGAAACAGGAGGCTGGTGAGGAGCCTCTGCAGCCATCCAGGCAGGAGACAATGTTCAGCGGGACTAGGATGCTGCCCATAGACTTGGAAAGACAGGGATGCATTTGAGGAGCATGTTGGACCCAGAACAGACAAACCTGGCTATGGATGAGGTATGAGGCGTGAGGCAGGGACAGGTGGGAAGAGAGCTTCCAGGCTCTGACTTGAGTAACTGGGTGAAGGGAGTTGTCACTGACAAAGATGGGAAACCTTTTTCCTATGGACGTCAAATCCCTCTTATAGCACTTAATGCCTACTTTACCTCATTCTCCGGTGGTCCCAATATCTCTCTATGGTCAACGCCAAAATAAAAGTCACTTTCTGGTTTTTGTTAACAGACTTTCTTGCACCCTCTTCCACCATTATTACTTATTCACTGAGTGACCATCTCTATGCTTGCTATGTCCAGAGCAACTGGGTCATAGTTTTAATGTGTAAATTAGTGAAAGAGTTCTTTTTACTCTATAAACCTATAGACCTAGGTAGCAGATCTAGATGTGACTTTCAGAACAAATGCAATTGCTTTAAAATGATCTTTCTAGGACAGCAGTTATGAAATGTTGAAATATTAAGGTAAAACCTAATAAGAATTCTGAATTCAGAAATGTAAAAGAAGTGACAGGAAATAAAAACCAACTTCAGCCATTTCTTTTCACGAATGAACTGGAGTACACAGTATTTTCCTTTCGAATTTCTTTTTCTCAAAAGAATTTTGACTATTCTTACTTTTTTTTTTTTTTTTTTGAGACAGTGTCTCCTCTTTTGACCAAGCTGGAGTGCAGTGACTTGAACACAGCCCGGCTCACTGCAGCCTTGACTTCCTGGGCTCAGGCGATCCTCCCACCTCAGCCTCTTGAGTCTCTGGGGCTACAGGCATGCATCACCATGCCTGGATAATTTTTTATTATTTTTATTTTTTGTAGAGACAAGGTCTATGTTGCCCTGGCTGGTCTTCAACTCCTGGTCACCAGTGATCCCCCCGCCTCAGCCTCCTAAATTGCTGGGATTACAGGTGTGAACCACTGTGCCCAACTGAAACCGTTTTGATGCCATTTGGAGTGGACTTACTGTATAAAACCATACGATGTGATCAATTTCTTCAAAATATACTCCTAGGAACATACAGATATCAGAAGCATTTCAGCATAGAGTTTGTGAGGAAATTCCTACCCTTTCAGATTGCTCAATGTAATGCATTAAAACATTAGGTTTAGGTCTCTTAGTTGACCCACTAGAGTTGTTTTTCAGGGTCCCAGAGTCTCCCCTGATCATCTGGGAGCACTGGAGAAGCAAGCTGTGAGCTGGTGGTGTGGCTGTCCTGATGCCACTCTGTCTCCTGGAAATCATAAAGAGGCAGGCTTTCTTAATTGCAGACGACAGAATCCACTCTGCTAGTTTATGCAGAGTCAGTACAGAATTTCCAGGAGGACCAGAGAACAAAGCTTGGATACTACGTCGTCAGGAATAAGCAACCAGAAGAAATAGCAACCACACAACGAGATATTTCTAGCACTCAGATTCTCTGCTGCTGGGACCAGAGAGAAGAGCGCTGGCCGTGGTTGCCACAGAACAAACACCTCCTTCTCCATGCTTGCCAGAAGATCCCATTTCCCCCTCTCATGCCACCTTCCATCCTCATGGCTGCATTTGTTTGGTATAATCTGGAACTCCTGCCTGCTCCCACAACACAGACGACGGTCAGTCCCAACCCAAGTTCAGCAAGAGCTGTCTTTAAGGGGAGTCCGGGAGGCACGGCTTTTACCTTTCCACGTCTGTAGAGCAGGGAAATAGACTGTGTGAATGCTGGAGACAATGTTTGAAATAATTTGCATGATCTGCCGCAGACAGTGAACAAAATCACCGAAAGACATGATCTTCCCAAATCACCGTTCTCCTGCTCCCAGCGCTAATTCCGTTCAGGAGAAACATTTAGCTAGGTTTTGCCTGCATTTACCAAGTGCTTTCCTTTCGAGCAGTTCCTCTTTCAGGCCAGTTAAACGAAACTTCACTGTGAGCGGAGCACACAGCAAACACCCGAGGAAAGCGAGTACCTCCACGGCTTCCTCAGGAACGCATCTGACGCCCAGCTTGGCGTCTCCCCACTTATCACAGCACCACACCAGAACTTGCATTTTGCTAAGGTAGGCGGGAAGACGGAAAGGATGTCTAATTAATCACCAAGTCTTTGCGGACCAGAATATGCTTTAGTTTGTATTGGCTCACCTCATCACTCTAGGACTGGACCTGTGGCTGGCAGGGATGCCCCGTGTCTGATTGAGAAGGGCGTGGTCTTGCAGAAAGAATGATGAAGCCTCTGAAGGATCAAGCTTCTAAGACACAGAGAGAGGCCTCCTTTGGTAGTCCTGGTCCCTGCATTTCAGGGACTTTCTCATCATTCTGCCCCTAAGAAGACCTGGGCCCTGACACCCCCCCTTCCACCATAAACAGTGCCACTAAAGCTGTAGCCGGCACTGACGCAAAGCCCAGAGTCACTGCTGGGTGTCATAGCTGGGGTGCCCATATAAGAGGGGCTGGGACAGGACCCCTTGAAAACAACAAGGCACTTTGCAACCTCGACCAGGATGGGGGCCTGGGGGACTCTGGGGAGAGGAGTTGAACCTGTATATATTGGACTCCTGGAAATGATCTATTGATAAAAGCTGCTTCTCATCAAAAACAAGAAAGAGGAAGGGAAGGAAGAAGAAAATCCATGGAAAACTACTAATACAGTTGTGGCTATCTAAGAGAGAGATTTTGTTTGTTCTCTTACTAACAAAAAGGGGTAATTTGGCAGGAAGAATTAGGGAAAGCAGACAAATTACATATTATTTATTGCTGGAGAAAGTTAAACTCCAAGGAGGGAAGGCTCAAGAGCTGAGGAGAAGGTTGATTTCACAGTGCCTAATTCGCCACGTTTCATGATGTGTTTGATTTTTGAAGTCTGTATTGTAAAGAATGGCTTTCACATTGGGGCAAAGGTAAAGCAAGTCAACTCTCACAGAAACATTCACTAGAGATTCTGACTTTCCATGCCACTTTAAAAAAAATCAGTGAGCTTAATCTGCCATAAGCGATCCTTCTTAAACCATTCCTGGTTCTTCGGGTCACGTCCTTTGTTCTGATTTTCCCTTCCTAGAACCTGCACAGCACAGAGCCAGAGTTCACAAGGTGGTGCTACCTACCACCTGCTCATCTTCACACAACACAGACAAAACGTTCCCATGTACGTGTGTTTTGCACCACTCCTGTGATTCACAGCTCCTCAAATATCCATAGTGGAGATTTAGTGAAAAAAAATAGCCATGTTCTTCCAGCCTCCAGGGGGTACATTTTTTCACCAGGCATCTCACAGGCTTCCATCTGAATCTTCCAGGAGACTTGGATCCCAAGGAACACAAGCGCTCCCAGGCGGGCTGTGCAGGTGGGTTGTGGGGAGGTGTATTGTGAGCCCACCGCATCAGTGGAGAACAGGACCTGGGGCTTCCCTGGGGCTTCCTCGCCGACACAGCCCAGTTCCTTGGAGCACCAGCACCTTCCCTGGAGTGTCCACTCCCAGCCCAGCGTGGCCACTCTCTCAGCCTCTGCCTCTGCCTCTGTGTCTTCTTCTCTCTTTATTATTAGGGGGCTCCTCTCCCTCCTGCACCCATTGGCGCCTTCCTCAGGACGTGGCTTCTCAGCTTGACTCTTCCGATATCCCGTCAGCTTGGGTTCCCACAGTGCGATTCTCCCTTTTCTTTCTTTTTTTTTCTTTTTCTTTTCTCTTTCCTTCCTTCCCTCCCTCCCTCCCTGTTTCTTCCTTTTCTTTTCTTTTCTCTTTCTTTCTTTCTTTCTTTCTTTCTTTCTTTCTTTCTTTCTTTCTCTTTCTTTTTCTTTCCTTTCTTTCTTTCTTTCTTTCTTTTTCTTTCTTTCTTTCTTTCTTTCTTTCTTTCTTTCTTTCTTTCTTTCTTTCTTTCTTTCTTTCTTTCTTTCTTTCTTTCTTTCTTTCTCTTTCTTT
>NC_045447.1:110264765-110291374 GCF_002776525.5 Piliocolobus tephrosceles | reverse complement strand
CGTTTCCCCCTCTGTGTGGAGTGCTGTGCAAGTGAGCGTGAGGCCAGCTGGACTTCCTGGGTCGAGTGGGAACTTGGGGGAACTTTCATGTCTTACAAGAGGATTGTAAAACGCACCAATCAGCGCTCTGTGAAACGCACCAGTCAGCGCTCTGTAAAACGCACCAATCAGCGCTCTGTAAAATGCACCAATCAGCGCTCTGTAAAACGCACCAATCAGCGCTCTGTGAAACGCACCAGTCAGCGCTCTGTAAAACGCACCAATCAGCGCTCTGTGAAACGCACCAATCAGCGCTCTGTAAAATGCAGCAGTCAGTGCTCTGTAAAACGCACCAATCAGCGCTCTGCAAAGCACACCAATCAGGGTTCTGTAAAGCACACCAATCAGCAGGATTCTAAAAGTAGCCAATCACAGGGAGGACTGAAAAAAGGGCACTCTGATAGGACAGAAAAGGAACGTGGGCGAGGACAATAAGGGAATAAAAGCTGGCCACCCCCCAGCCAGCATCTGCAGCCCGTACTCTTCCGCCTGCCAAAGCTTTGTCCTTTGGCTCTTCACAATAAACCTCACTACTGTTCACTGTTTGGGTCCGTGCGAGAGCCGTAACATGGCCGGGCGCGGGGCTCAGGCCTGTAATCCCAGCACTTTGGGAGGCCGAGGCAGGTAGATCACGAGGGCGGCAGATCCAGACCATCCGGGCCAACACGGTGAAACCCCAGTCTCTACTGAAAATACAAAAACTAGCCGGGCGAGGTGGCGGCGCCTGCAGTCCCAGCTATTTGGGAGGCTGAGGCTGGAGAATCGCTGGAACCCGGGAGGCGGAGCTTGCAGTGAGCTGAGATCCGGCCACTGCACTCCAGCCTGGGGACAGAGCGAGACTCTGTCTAATAAATAAATAAATACGTAAATAAATCAAAGCTGTAACACTCACTGCGAAGGTCCTGGCTTCATTGTTGAAGTCAGGAGACCACGGACCCACGGCAGGAACCAACTCCGGACACGCAAGGACAGTGAACACCCAGAGAATCTGCAGAATACCTTCCTTGTGGAGGAGAGTGTCTCTTACATTTTTAGGTATTGCTGTTTTCCCTTTCTTTAAAAACATTTTAAAATCACATAATAATTCACCGGTTGTTTTAGGAAGAGTGAGAAACCGCTACTGTGGAAAATGAAAATCCATGATGTTGCTTTGAGAGACGAGCATGTCACATTCTTGGATCTGACTTTCATTTCTCTCAGATAATAACGTTTTGAAAATAGCTCATCAATATAGGTTACCAATGGATTTTACCTGCCACCCCCGCTAAAAGGGACCTGTAGAGGAGAATTCATGTTTAACATATACATTCATAACACGTGTGGGTAGGTTCTGAGGTTAACTGCAGTGGTTGAGTCCAAAATCTTAGACTCTGGTTCCCTTTGAGGCTGGTAACAGATCAGACCCAAGAAAATGAGATGAACAGGAAAGAACTGTATCAGGGCAGGCCTCAAAACAGGGCTCGGGGAGCCCTCCTCCTTCCTCTCCAAAAGGAAGACACTGGGGGAAAGCCCCGTCCTCAGGGCCGACCCTGCCCACCGCAGCCCGGCCTCCTGCACGGAGGGTCCCAGGCCTCCGGATCGCTGGTCGTGGCAGTGCCCACCCAGGGGTGCGGTATCTTTTCTCAGGAGTCAGACACTGTCCGCACGGGAAACCGGGAGCAGATACAATCAATCTCCTGTGGCTGCAACCCCGCGAGGGGGCTGAGCGGGCGGCCCTTTCCTCCCAGAGCGCCTGCATTTTTTGCGGATGGAGTGAATGTTTGTATTTTCGTGAGGCCATGCGAAAGGAATGTGAATATTAGAAAAGAGCCCTGTTTGTTAAAACGATAATTGCTAGAATGCTCTGGAACCGTCCACATTCGCTCGTCCACAGTCTCATAAAAGCCCAAGGAATGGGGGCAATGTCTGACTGATGACCTGGACTCAAAGCCCTTCCAGATGAGAGAATTTTGCTGTCATTTTGCTTATGATTTTCCCTAATGACTTGGATTTCTCTTTGGCCACCAGATATTTCAAAGCAACTGGTTTTTACAGCATCCAAGAGCTGAAAGCCCCCATGGCAGTTCTCGGGCTAAGGGCGAGCATGTGAATAACTAATAACCAAGTGGACAAATACGCATCTTGTGTTTGAACCAATACTCATGCTCGATGACACCGCAGGCCGTTTCAGATGCTTTCAAGCCAGGCCTGGCTGGCCCTACAGACACCCCCTGCAGCCACTTCCTCAGGAAGTGAGCTCACCTCCCTCATGGAAGGGCGTTTGGGAGATGCTGGCACTCCTCTCGTGCCAACGCTGGAGGCTGGGATCACCTGCGGGTTTTCAGTTGCTCCTTGGAGTTGCCAGGAGAGTCCCGGGAACAAGCTGCCTCCTTGCGCCCTTCCATTGGTTTGCTGCCCTCCAGATAAAGTGTGGTGCGGAGTTTCTCGTTCACACGCGAAGAGAGGGAAGGCACGGAGGGAAGCAACGCAGCTGCGGGGCCTGGAGCTCCTCTCAGGCTTTGGCCAGGGGAAGGGCCCGTGCTATGGCGGAGGGAAGAGGCTTCGTAGGTGAAAACATGTGCGTGTCTTGGCTTTAGCAAGCTGGGGTGCCCGCCTCCACTTACCTAGATCTCCATGCGGAGCAGCGTCGTGGCCTGATGGTCGGACGAGGAAGCTTCTTCAGCTTGGGTCAGACTAACGGCCTGGTGTGAATCCGGCCTCTACAGCCTCTCAGGCTGGGAAGCCTTGGGCTACTTACTTAACCCCTCTGTGCCTTAGATTTCCTGCCGGCAAATGAGAAGACAATCAGGCCTTCTGAATCATGTACTGCAAAGGGCTTAGGACAGGGCCTGGCTCATAGAAGAACGAATGGGCCGCAATTAGTGTGCTCTGCAAGGGTTAAAATGATAATTACTAGAATGCTCTGGAACCATCCACATTCGCTCTTCCACAGTCTCATAAAAGCCCAAGGAATGGGGGCAATGTCTGATGACCTGGACTCAAAGCCCTTCCAGATGAGAGAATTTTGCTGTCATTTTGGTTATAATTTTCCCTAATGACTTGGATTTCTCTTTGGCCACCAAATATTTCAAAGTAACTGTTTTTTAAGGCATCCAAGAGCTGAAAGCCCCCATGGGAGTTCCCGGGCTAAGGACACTTTATGCAAACCCATCCCAGGAGGAGGAGGAGAAGGGGGTAAGGAGGTGGAGGAGGAGGAGGATCCTATTGTTTTCACCAGTGACTGCTTCAGAAATTTGAAAACGGCTATTTTGTTCTTTCATGCCTTGCTGCCCCTTAGCCCCAATATTTTTTACGTTTTCTCTGCGGCACATCAGAGCATTGTGGACAAGCTCTCGTCTTTTAACATGTCATGGATGCTGGCCTGGGTTTGCCACATAGATATTCAGAGGCTTCCATTTTACTCCCTCTTAACGTCATCAAGGCGATCTGTGGCTCACCCCATGGCAATACCATAGAAAGAAGCCCTCTGCAGCCTGCAAGCGCAGACATTTTTAGGGCCAGGCTGCTTTCTCCCACTGCCAACATGCCCCAAGGCTGCCGACCTTCGCAGTCCCCCTCCTGCCTTCAGGCCTCCCACTTCCGCTGCCAGCGAAAAGCCTCTTTCCCTGAAGCTCAGGTTTTCTCGACCGCTGTGCTGTTGACATTTGGGGCTGGATAATTCTCTGTTGAGTGTGGGGCGACCGTCCCTGCTTCACAGGGTATCTGGTGGCATGTATGGCTCTACCCACTAGATGCTCGGAGCTTAGCCCAGCGTTGACAACCAACAGTCTCCAGAGGCTGCAAGGGACAGGGCAGATCACTCCGGGTTGAGAACCACTGGCCTGAAGGATTGCAGCCGCGTTTTACGTGGCCCTAAACACAAAGCTTGGTGGGTCCACATGTGGAGGGAGGGGGCCACGCACAGCAGATAAAGCCATGGAAAGCCACCCTGTTGGAAGTTCTCTTATTTCCAGGTAGAAACTAGGAGACAGCAGAAGCCCTGAGGTGTGGATATTGGCGGGTGGAGAGTGGCCGTGGAAGCGAGGATCCGGGCGCTTAAGCCCCCCAGCGTAAGCAGCTAGGAGCGGGCCCCTTGACTCCGAAGATGCTGTGAGCGCGGACAGGAGGAAGGGGTCTCTGTTTCTCAGTGGGGTTTGGTGAGCCTGTTCCTGTTCTTCCTTCCTTCCCACTTATCCTCACAGCCAGTGCCCATTAGAGGAAGAGATCTGATTGCATGTGAAATGCCCGTCCGTACTTCTCCAGCTGGAATCCGTACATGTGAAATGCCCGTCCGTACTTCTCCAGCTGGAATCCGTGGAGCTCTGGAGACCCACAGACATTTCTTCTGCAGTTGGTGAGCTTTCTGAGAACACACGTGGCTTTCAGGTGAGCTAAAAGGATGAAGATCATTATGTGTTGGATCATTTACAGTTGCACTGTCCAATACTGTAGCCGCTGGCCACTTGTGGCTATCAAGAACCCGAAGTGTGACTAGCAGAAACTGAGGTGTGCTTTAAGTGTCAAATACACACTGGATTTTAAAGACTTAGAAAAAAAAAGAATATGAACTGTCTCAGTAATTTTTTATACGCATTATCTGCAGAAATGCTAATATTTCAGATATATTAGGTTAAATAAAATCTATTATTAAAATTAATTTCACCTGTCTCTTTTTACCTCGTTAATGTGACTGCTAGAAATCTTCCCCCCAGCTTTACTGAGGTGTAATCGACAAATAAAAACGATATATATTTTAAGTGTCCAATGTGATGTGCTGCCGGAAAATTTAAAATTGTGTATGTGGGCTGGGCGCGGTGGCTCACACCTGTAATCCCAGCACTTTGGGAGGCCGAGGCAGGTGGATCATTAAGTCAGGAGTTCGAGACCAGCCTGACCAATACGGTGAAACCCTGTCTCTACTAAAAATACAAAAATTAGCTGGGTGTGGTGGTGGTGCCCGCCTGTAATCCCAGCTACTCAGGAGGCTGAGGCAGGAGAATCGCTTGAACCCTGGAGGTGGAGATTGCAGTGAGCTGACATCACGCCATTGCACTCCAGCCTGGGCAACAGAGTGAGACTCCATCTCAAGAAAAAAAGAATTATGTATGTGGCTCGCATTATATTTTACTGGACAGCATCGATATAATCACACCTTCTCAAAGGGGACTGTATTGCTCCTTAAGGGGCAAAAATTGGTTGTTGGGGGGTGGCAGTGAAAAAATTGTGATCTTTTATATAGAGAGAACAAATAGACGTACAGTATACAAACGGATAGACAGTATATCTATGGTAGGAAAATTTTGTGGGACCAGGGATTAGGAAAAAAAAGTCTAAAAATTGCTCTTTAAGTGAATAATAATGAAAAAAATTGAGACACACTGATCTAGACGTACATCATAGAACCCAGGATCTACTATATGTGTATAAGCCTGGGTCTGCGTTTGTGTTTAGGATCATATTAGTGCCAAGTAGAAACATTTTAATTGTTTGAATTAATAGAGGAAGAAGTGAGTAATGCAGAATTTGTACTGAATGAAGGTGACATGGCAGGAAGGTGCACCTTGTAAAGATGCCCAGTCAGTGTGCAACAGCGGAATGGACCGTGGGAACAGGCATACTGGGGCCTGCTGGGGCCCGTCATACCGGCACCAATGGTTCCGTTTCAGGAAACAGCAGAATCCATCTGTCATATCGCATCAACAACGGTTGTTTCCTTGAATTCCACGACTTGCGCAGTTTTGTTTACACATAATCTGTTAATTTGCATGGACCTTCTATAGCATAAAACTTATTTATACTTGTTAGATTTCAGTGGTGCTAATAAATCACACCTCTCTTCTGTGGCTGAGTTTGGAACCACTGGCAGAGATGCAGGAATCAGACAGATGAAGATACAAATACCAGCTCTGTAACTGGTAAAAGGTAGAGTGGAGGTCAAGGCTTGGCTGTGTTATGGGTCACCCCAGAATTAAACTTGGACCCCTGGCTTCAGACGGAGTTGGACAGCTTCAGATCTGCAGGGCAGAGAGCAGAGCAATGCACAGGCCCCAGAGGACCACCGGCTTCAGCACAGAGGGGCTGAACAGTGCAGTTCCTCCCTCCCAGCCCTCCAACCAGCTAAGCGCTTCTCCTCCGAGCGGGGGACCAGGCCGCAAGAGCCACCACCCCCACCCCGCCCTCCCCACGTGGAAATCATGGGGAGAGGAGCTGGAACGCGTTCCCCACCCGACCCCTGGCTTTCTGCTTGTGCAGTGGCACCGCATGGTGGATTTCCTCAGGGGCGGACCGTAGGTGTGACAGTGGCCCCATAAGATTATAATGGAGCTGAAAAATTCTAATCACAGAGTGACGTGGTAGCACATGTGTGACTCACATGTTTGTCGGGATGCTGGTGTAAACACACCTGCCGTGCTGCCAGTCCTACACAAGCATAGCATGTACAATTGTGTATAGGACACAATACTTGATGATGAGAAGAAACTACTGTTTGGTGTATGTATTTACAAATACTGTACTTTTTTTTTTTGAGGCAGAGTCTCTCTCTGTCCCCAGTCTGGAGTGCAGTGGCACGATCTTGGCTCACTGCAACCTCCACTTCCCGCATTTAAGCGATTCTCCTGCTTCAGCCTCCTGAGTAGCTGGGACTACAGGCGCCTGCCACCACGCTCAGCTAATTTTTTGTATTTTTTAGTAGACACGGGGTTTCACCTTGTTAGCCAGGATGGTCTCAATCTTCTGACTTTGTGATCTGCCCACCTCAGCCTCCCAAAGTGCTGGGATTACAAATACTGTACTTCTTATTGTTATCTTAGCACAAACCTCTTACACAAAAAAAAAAAAAAAAAAAAAAAGAAAAAAGTGAACTGTGAACAACCCACACAGGTCCTTTAGAAGAGGGTGTTATTACAGGAGATGATAGCTGCATGCATGTTACTGTCCCTGAAGGCCTTCCAGTGCGGTGGGATGTGGAGGTGGAAGACGGTGATATTGATGATCTGACCCCTTATAGGTCTCGGCTAATGTGTGTGTCTGTGCCTCACTTTTTGACAAAAAAGTTTAAAAAGTAAAAAAAAACAAAAAAAAAAAAAAAAATTAAATAGAAAAAAGCTTATAGAGTAAGAATATAAAGAGAAAAATAGTTTTTACAGTGGTACAGTGTGTTTGTGTTTTAGGTTGTATTATTTCAAGAGTCCAAAAGTTAAAAAAATTAAAAAGGTTATAAAGTAAAAATGTTACACTAAGTTAAGGTTAATTTGTCATTGAAAAAAATAATACTTTTTATAAATGTAGTGTAGCTCGAGTGTCTAGTATTGATAAAGTCTACAGTAGTTTACAGCAATGTCCGAGGCCTTCACGTTCTCTTACCACCCACTCACTGGCTCACCCAGAGAAACATCCCGTTCTGCAAGCTCCATTCACGATAAGTGTCCTAGATAAGTGCATCTTTTAAAAAATCATTTATACCATATTTTTATGGTACATTTTCTATGTTTAGATACATTTAGGCACACGAATACTTACCCTTTGGTTCTGGTTGCCTGTAGTGTAGAGTACAGTCCCATGCTGCACAGGTGTGTCACCGAGGGGCAATACGTTCTGCCATGTAGCCTAGGTGTGCAGCAGGTGCCACCATCCAGGTTAGTACATTCTGTGATGGCCCCACAATCACCAAATTGCCTAACGATGCTTTTCTCAGAACGTATCCCTGTCGTTAAGCAATGCACGACTATACTTGTTTACATAATATAATGACTGTAATCTAGGTTGGCATTGAAGGTTATAAGACCTATTTGTTTATTTGTTTTTGAGATGGAGTCTCGCTCTGTCACACAGGCTGGAGTGCAATGGCGTGATCTCGGCTTATCGCAACCTCTGCCTCCCGGGTTCAACTTCAGCCTCCCGAGTAGCTGGGACTACAGGCGCACGCCACCACGCCCGGCTAATTTTAGTATTTTTAGTAGAAACGGGGTTTCACCATGTTGGCCAGGCTGATCTCAAACTCCTGACCTCAGGTGATCCACCAGCCTCAGCCGCCCAAAGTGCTGGGATTACAGGCGTGAGCCACTGCACCCAGCCTGTAAGACGTTTTTAAAGCATTTGTTCTGAGCCGCTGCTCTATCACAGGGAAGTTTCTGCAAAGCACATGGTGTGAGCAGGGGTTGGCTTTCTTCTCTGGGACACCAGCCCTGCCTGCTTTACTCTCCAACCCTGGCCCTGCTGGGTCATTTTCTCTTCGTGTCTACGATTTTTCTCTTGCCTCATCCCGGGAGCTTTTAACTGTACAGTGACGGGGAGGTAGAGTGAGAAGAACGTGTGGGTTGACAGTTCCCTGTCCAAATCCAGGCTCTGCACTTCCAGGCTGTGACTCTGGGCGGTTAGGGAACCCTCCCAGCTCGCTTTTGCCACCCGGAAGTGATGTGGTGCGTCTCCCAGAGCTGCGATGTGGATGAAAGGCAGTCAAGTAAGTAAACTCATTCGGCTCTCAAAACCTTCCCTTTTCTCTCTTCTTGACTGAATTTTTAGGCCTTTTCTAGTGCTACATCTGCTTGATTATTACGTCTTTTAATTTTTACTGTACGTAGTTGAAAACCTAAATGGTGGCCCACAGACACAGGGCATGGTGGCTCATGCCTGTAATCCCAGCACTTTGGGAGGTGGAAGCGTCTCTTAAGCCCAGGAGTTCTAGATCAGCCTGGGCAACGTGGGGAGACCCCAGCTCTACCAAAAATAGAAAAATGAGCCAGGCATGGTGGTGTGTGCCTGTAGTCCCAGCTACTCAAGAGGCTGAGGTGGGAGGATTGCTTGAGCCCAGGAGCTCAAGGCTGCAGTGAGCTGTGATGGCACCACAGCACTCCAGCCTGGGCGACAGAGGCCCTGTCTGAAAAAACAAGCAAACAAGAAAACCTAAGTGGGCAGCAGTAGCAGGAAAGATACATTAGGTAAACCATGCTTGGGTTTGTGCAATTTCAAAGTGTAATTGTCAAAAAGTTTTAAAAAAGATTCTCAAACATGTATTTATTGAGTTGTATTAGTCGATCAGGATTCATTTAATGTGTTGATGGCAGAATTAAAGAAACAGTAAAGCTAATTTAAGGAGGATAGGAGAGATTGGTATACACAATCAAAGAAAAAAATACTGAAATAATATTGCCAAGTTAGGCACAGAACTGGTGAATGTCCAACAAGGCAACAAAATTATAGCCTTCAGAGTGTTCTTGTCTCATGGATATAAATAATTTGCTTTTCCAGTGAATACAAACAATTTCAGCTTCCACCATTTTTTTTTTTTTGAGGCAGAGTCTTGCTCTGTCGCCCAGGCTGGAGTGCAGTGGCCGGATCTCAGCTCACTGCAAGCTCCGCCTCCCGGGTTCCCGCCATTCTCCTGCCTCAGCCTCCCGAGTAGCTGGGACTACAGGCGCCGCCACCTCGCCGGGCTAGTTTTTTGTATTTTTTAGTAGAGACGGGGTTTCACCGTGTTAGCCAGGATGGTCTCGATCTCCTGACCTCGTGATCCGCCCGTCTCGGCCTCCCAAAGTGCTGGGATTACAGGCTTGAGCCACCGCGCCCGGCCGCTTCTACCATTTAGTATTTTACGGAGTTTAGGCCCTAAACGGTAGCAAATAGTAGGTCAAACAAGGATGATAACTCCAGAAACTCAGGCGACTCTCAGGTGGGTTTCTCAGGCAATGCTCTAGCAAGACACGGAAAGAATTTTGTTTTAAGGCCAAGTTATGGATAACTTTCATTTCTTAAGATAGTACCATTATACTAAAGTAAGACTATTTTCTTTCTTTAAAAAAAAAAAAGAAGGAAGGACTTTGGGAGGTCAAGGCAGGCGTATCATGAGGTCAGGAGATGGAGACCATCCTGGCTAACACGGTGAAACCCCATCTCTACTAAAAATAGAACAACAACAAAAATTAGCCAATGTGGTGGCGGCGCCTGTAGTCCCAGCTACTCAGGAGGCTGAGGCAGGAGAATGGCGTGAACCCGGGAGGCGGAGCTTGCAGTGAGCCGAGATCGCGCCACTGCACTCCAGCCTGGGCCAAAGAGCAAGGCTCTGTCTCAAAAAAAAAAAGAAAAAAAAAAGGAAGGGAGAGAGGAAGGGATAATTTTTTTTTTAAAGCATAAATAAGAACTGATAGCAAAAATAGGTGGCATTGAGACTGCTGTATTCTGGGTGGGGTTGGTGTGAAGTCCTGGTTATGCTTCATGAGAGCTCTTCTCTAAAAATGGAAGATCTACCCAGTGCTTTCTGAGCCAGATTTTCCTGTTGAACCCAGAGATCGTGGCTCACTTTCTTTTTTCTCTTATATATTGTTTTCTGCCATTCTAAACAGTAATGCCTTTGGATAGTCACAGAAGATTTAGTCACAGTCCACTTTCTTTTTTTCCTTTTTTTTGAGACGGCGTCTGGCTCTGTCACCCAGGCTGCAGTGCAGTGGCGCGATCTCGGGTCCCTGCAAGCTCCGCCTCCTGGGTTCACGTCTTTCTCCTGCCTCAGCCTCCCAGGTAGCTGGGATTACAGGCACCAGCCACCACGCCCGGCTATTTTTTTTGTGTTTTTAGTAGAGACGGGGTTTCACAGTGTTAGCCAGGATGGTCTCAGTCTCCTGACCTCGTGATCCGCCTGCCTCAGCCTCTCAAAGTGCTGGGATTACAGGCGTGAGCCACTGGGCCCGGTCCACACCCTACTTTTTTCAGGGGCGGGGGGAATGCTGTCCTGCTCTATTGCCCATATCGCCCAGGCTGGAGTGCAGTGGTGCCATCTTGGCTCACTGCAGCCTCCGCCTCCTGGATTCAAGCGATTGTCATGCCTCAGCCTCCCGAGTAGCTGGGATTACATGGATGTGCCACCACACCTGGCTAAATTTTATATTTTTAGTTGAGATGGTTTCACCATGTTGGCCAGGTTGATCTTGAACTCCTGACCTCAAGTGATCCGCCTGCCTCCCTAATTGGTGCGATTACAGGCGTGAGCCACCGTGCCTGGTCACACCCCACATTTGACAATGATGCTTTAGGACAATTCCAGCCATTACCATCTCTTGGGTCTAGGATCTTGTCTTGAACCACATTTGAACCTTTTGGTACGTGAACACTGCTGTTGGCTGGCAAACCAAAACTTCCGGGTTTTAAAAAAAAAAAAAAAAAAAAAAAAAAAACGACTCAAGAGAGGCGACTTGGACTTCAAATGGCGATTACAAAACATTTTGATGATTTAAGTGTAAATGAATCAGAAGCATCTGGATTTAATTAGCCTCCAAACACAGACATTTCCAAACGTGGGGAGGGAAAACAGCATACTTGTGTCAAAACACATCTTGAGGGTTTCCTGCTAAATTCAAAATGATGGAAAAACAGATGGAACCATCTGCCAGGCATTCAGGTTGTTCTCCACATGGACCATCTTATCAGGGACACGGAGCTGCGGGACGTTTCTCCCACAGACACGGACAGCGTCTCTGCGTCGCCTTTGCCAGCCTGTTTGTGGCCCACATTTAATTAAACCAGAGGCCTACGCATGGCTGGAGAGAGTGCGGCTTCCGTGTTTTTGAAGATGGTCCAGGGCACAGTCCTCATGGGACCACGTGTGTGGTCTTCCCTTACAGCGGAAAACCCCCGTCTCCTTCTTCTCATGTCCTGTAAGTTTTTCCATGTTACCCACAAGCTAGCCACAGAGGCATCCCAGTGCTGAATGCAAGCTGCTCCTGCTGCCCGGACTGTTTTTTTGATGCTGCCTGGTGTCAGGCATTCAGGGGTGTACATGCCTCTTCCCTCAGAGGTTGAGCTGCTCTTCTCCAATGAGAAAGGAGCTGAAAGCTCAAGGGCCCAGGCTGTCACAGGATGTGCTTCCAGAAGAAAGACAGTCTATGCATGCTGAGGCCAGAAGGGAAACAGGTGCAATGCTCTTCAGAGCTCCTAAAAGCCCTGGTACTATGTCTAAGCTTTTTACACATTGGAGTGTCCAAATTTCCCACTGAATGGTCAAATAATAACGATCCTGTGCATTTGTTGAACGAGAGTCTACAAGGTGCTTTCACACACACAACCTCATGAATGGGTGAATCACCCACATTTTACAGAAGAGGGTATTGGTGGATTGAGGTGAGATCTGCTCAAGGTCTCTCAGTCAGGAAGGGGTAGGTCTGGGCTTGATCTGGATCTTGAAATTCTGAGCCTAGGATATTTCCCACTATTCCATATCTACCAAAGAGGAATGTGACAATGACCAGTGTTGTTTAGGTTCAGATCTCATACCTCCACTTGCCAGCCAGATGCACCTTCCCACAGGGGAAGCAGAGCGAGCCCCAGGCTCCTGAACTCCCCTATTGCTGCCTGGGACATCCTGGTCAATGTGGAAGCACCACCCACGCCCCGTCTCACTCTCAACAGTGTCCAGGTTGAGATGACGAATTTTCTGGATACTCTTCTCTGAACCCAGTCTAAAAGGGACAGATTTTTCTGGTTTTATTTGGATAAATCATTGAACTTTTCCCATCCCAGCTGCTTCCCACAAACATTTCCAAATGGCTGTTTTCCTGTTTTGAGGAGTGACGTCTCTGTTTTCAGAGACTTTGAAGATTTCCTGATAGAAATACCTAATGCAGGCTCAAAGCATTGGTTGAGTGTCCACATAATTCTCTACCACCTAGCTCTGACATTGTGCCTTACTCCAAAGTTAACCATGGTTTCTTCATCTCTCTCAAGGAAGGAGGGAGTCGAGAGACCTGCTGTAACCAGATTGTCATGTAAGCCAAGCTGGTTTTTGGTGCCTTTCCACTTCTCTTTCTATGTCCATCTCCTACCCTCAGGTTCCATCTCTTCTCATCCCCACAGACGATGGCACCGCCTCCGGGCTGTCCTCTGTGTCCCCACAGATGATGGCACCGCCCCAGGCTGTCCTCTGCGTCCCACAGTCTCTTGCATCAGCTCTCACCAAATCTCCCACTTTTACCTAACTGAGATCATTTTTCCCACTTCTATTGCCCTCGCATGAGCCTTAGGGAAGGACCTAATGCCCTCATTTCCACGGATCCTCCTGGCCTTGTGAAAGGAGCTGTTTTGGGGAATATTTCATGTGCTGTGGAGTCATGGAGCTCACAGCCAGGCCAGGCCCTGAGGGGCTTGGGAGGGACACAAGAGAAGACGGAGGAAGAAGGTTTCTGTGGACACCGCTGTCTGCCAGGAGGGTTATCTGCATGTCTCTACTAGGCCCTTCACGCCTGTGGATTGCCAGGAGGGTTATCTGCATGTCTCTACTAGGCCCTTCACGCCTGTGGATTGCTTGCTTTCATGAAGGGGTTCAGCCACCTTCTTAGAAGGAGAAGGGATCTTGTGGAACTGTGAGGACGTGGAACTCCACAGAGGCTGCGCACCACGCATGGGAATGGGAGCAGGGCCCGCAGCCCGGCCTCTCTGTGTGGCTTGTCCGTGTGCACGCTCCGTTTGCACATTCTTCCCTAGAGCAGCCTCCTCTGCGGCCCCACTGCCCCGTCCCTCTGACTCTAGCTGGCACCCAGACCCCACAGCTGCCCCATCCTCTCTCTAGCCACTTCTTCCTTCTAGCACTTAACTGGTCTTTGGCTGTAAGCAAAAGAAACCAACTCCGGCTTAACCTATCCAAGAGGGAAGTACTTGGGGAGAATGCGGGCCATGTGTTCAGTAGGATACCTCAGAAGCAGATGTGGAGAAAGGGGTTTGAGTGCAAGCGATTTTTTTTGAGAGGTGATCTCAGGAAGCACAGGTGGAAGAGTGGGGAGATGAGTCGGGGAAGGAAGCCACGATTTCAGGGCGCAAGGAGAGTAGGTTTCTTTAGGGGCCTCTGAATTAACCCCACCCCTGAGCTGGGAGAAGCCAGGGCGTTATCTTCAAACTCCCATCTATCTTCAGTTCAAGATAATCTAGGGGTGTTAACTCTCCTGAATTCTGCCATAGGCAAGCAGAATACAGTTCCTATCAGAGAATGTTCTCAGGCAGAGTCCAGATTCTTGAAGAAAAGAGCTGATGGCTATGTGGTGGTTTATCTCCAAGATGCTTACTTTCCATCATCCCCTTCCCTCTTTGTGTGCATAAACTATTCCCCCATTGAGAGATGACTGCTCCTGCACCTTGAATCTGAAATCAAATCGAGTGAAGGTGATGTCTCACAGCTGATGTCTCACAGCTGATGCCTGAGCCTCCTGAAACACTCACTTTGAGGGCAGTCAGCAGCTTTGGAAGAAGTCCAACTACTTCAAGACTGCCATGCTATGAGGAAGCCCAAGCTAGCCATATGAAGAGGCTGCATGGAGAGAGAGAGAGAGAGCGAGAGACGGGGGACCCGGTGCAGTGACTCACGCCTGTAATCCCAACAGTTTGGGAGGCTGAGATGGTCGGATCACTTGAGGTCAGGAGTTCAAGACCAGCCTGGCCAACATGGTGAAACCCTGTCTCTACAAAAATACAAAAATTAGCCCGGCGTGGTGGCGCGTACCTGTAATCGCAGCTACTCGGGAGGCTGAGGCAAGAGAACTGCTTGAACCCAGGAGGCAGAGGTTGCAGTGAGCTGAGATAGCACCTCTGCACTCCAACCTGGGCGACAGAGCAAGACTCTGTCACAAAACAAAACAAAACAAAAACAAAAGAAAGGAAGCGAGAGGGAGAGAGCAGAAAGAGAGGCTCGATGAGCCCCGAGCTGTTCCAGCTGTCCCAGACCAGGCACCAACAGGTGAGTGAAGAAGACTTTAGATGAACTTAGCCTCAGTCATAGACTGACTGCAATTGTATGAGACCAACCAGCCAGACCTGTTAACCTCCAGAACCATGAGAGGTAACAATAAATTATTGTTGTACTCTGTTCAAAGTCTCTGTGTGGCTTGTTATGCAGCCCTGGATAACAGGGACCGCACAAGGGAGCAGTGAGCACGGGGGGGTGTGGGCAGGATGCCTATGACATTGCTGCAGGCAGCGTGTGCAGTGAAAGAGAAAACCCGTGTCCCAGCCCCACGGATGATATGCCACGGACCTCTGCGGCGGCACAGAGTGGACAATCACTCTAGAGCACTGATCTCAGTGGCTGTCTTCTCTGAGTCATTTTGCTCAGGAGTTCAGTTCCCTGGAGGGAGGGAGTCCAACGGTCCCATCATGAGTCATTGGAATCTTGGGTTGGCGATGACAGGGGATCTTGACTGACAACGACCTCAAGATTGCGTACAATGGGGAAGGTCATTCTTTAAAAAAAATGGAGGAGTGAGGAGACCAGAAGAGCAGCGACTGAATTACACAGGCAGGTGGCACGGGCTTGTAGTCCCAGCTCTTTGGGAGGTTGAGAAGAGCGGATTGTTTGAGCTCAAGAGTTTGAGGTTACAGTGAGTAATGGCCACACCTCTGCACTCCAGCCTGGGCAATAGAGTGAGTCCCTGTCTCAAGAGAAAGAAAGGAAGGAAGAAAGGAAGGAAAGGAGGGAGGGAGGGAAGGAATGGTACCGGGAAAGCCAAACCAAGAAATGCTCCCTTTGTATGTGGCTCCACCCCTACCCCCAGTTCACTTTGCTAACTGCCTAGGTCTCCAGGTACCGATCCAAACCTCACCATAGGAATTTGCTTTATCCAGCTCATCTTTCCAAGTCAGGCCACGCAGGGCCCTGGGTAGTCAAATGGTCAGCTTCCCACCCCTTGGTCCAAAAAGCTGTGGCTAGGTGGGAGGGCTCAGTCACATGTCACAAAAACCTCGTTATGCCTCCTGGCAGTGACCACAAGGACAGGCAGTCCCTTCTTGCTGCAGATGCGAAGGTTACAATGATGGACGCTAGGCTGAAGTCCCAGCCTCGCCAGCCGTAGGACTCTGCCAAAGGTCCTCAAGCTCTGATGGTCAACTTCCTTATCTGTAATCCCAGTACCTACCCAGAGGTTTCTTGGGAGGACCAAATAAGAAGCCCTTAGCACACTGCCTGACTTACGTGTTTAGTGGCAGTAGTCTACCATTTTTATCTACAAGCCCAGGTCTGCCACCATGTCTGCTACTTAACCCTCAGCGAAGAGGACCAGATTCCTCCATGCAGAGGGTAGAGCAGTTGACTGTGTGTGCCTCGCCAGCACCCTCAGCCTCATCCTCACAGTGAGTGCTGCCTTCCAACCACCAGCCCCTGCAACACTTTGCCTGAGGCCTTCCTTTGTCTCCTGGGGTAGCTCTACTCGAGCCAGGCCAAAGTGCTAGGGAATTAAAGACCCCTCTCCTCCCCACCGCTGCCCTCCACCAGTGGCCATGGAGTATGGTGCACAGGTCCCCAGCCCCCCTGCCCCGCGGGTGGGTTGCATCTGAGGTTGTGTTCCGTAGTGCCTTCCAGAATTCTGCAGACCAAGAGGGTCAAGCCCAAGTTGTCCATGGTGGGAACTTGCTGGATAACGGATCCTTATTTGGCTGGCTGTCCTTCTCCGTCTCCCTTCCCCACTCCCCTGCTATTGTTCCCCATGCTGGGGTCCCCGCCGAAATAAATTACCTGCACTTGAATTCTTGTCTCAAGGTCTGGATCAGGAGAACCCAGACTAAGCGAGGGAGGGAAACTCTTTGGTTTATGAGAAGGATCAGACTTCCAATATTTTTTTCTTGTCCTAGCTTCTGAACCTCATGAGGACGGCTCTTGGAATACCTGTGTTATCCAGGTTGGTCTTGAAGTCCTGCCTCAGCCTCTGAAAGTGCTGGGATTATAAACATGAGCCACGTCACCGGCCTAAAGATCTTCTCTAAGGATGTATAGACCTCCCAGCTCCTTTCACTTTCAGAACGCGGAACACCATGAAAATTTAGTGATTGTTGAGAAAAGCATTAATACATTCACGATTGGGAGGAAGAGGTGAATGAGAAGTTGTCATGGGGAGTGAGAAGGTGTCCCATTACTAAAAAAATGCATATAGACCACACGTTGAACTACAACCATGAGGTCCTTTTACCTTTTGAAATTGATTCAAAAAGCAAATGGGATTTAATTTCATGTTATTCTGGCAAAGCCAGTGAGGAGTTCCCCTTTTCCACTTTCCACCCACAATTTCGTTCAAACATCAGGTACCCGCAGGGACCTAGGAGGAAAAGGAGAGCAGGTGGGGTGGATGAGCAAATCGAATGGCTTTGTCCCAGAGCAAGCGGCCCATTTACCCATTTACAGGGTAAACTTCACAACAGGCACATTGTGGTAACAACACCTGCACTTTATAACACGTCCTGCGACAGCAGTTCTGCCATTATCTGCTGTGTGCTTATAATGTGTGCTGTGCCCAGCGCCCAAGGCACGCTTGGGGAAGGCCTCCTTTCTGCAGTGATTAGATTTATGGCCCAGGCCTCCATCTGAGGAGAGATTAGCGAGACTAAGGCTGTTTAGTTTGGCAAAGATGAGAGAAGCCGGGGATGTGATAGGTACGTTATAGAAGATGATAAATGAAGAAAGGGAAGGCTTCGGGGGTCTCTTATTTGCCATTGCAAAGACACTTAACATACTCCCTTCTCCACCCCAGTATGTCATTAACCCGGGTGGTTGGAGGCTGTCGGTGGGGGCAGAGGCCTCCGAAAGCCGGGCCTTGAGGGAAAGACGGAAAGACGCGGTGCTGATGGGAAATGTCTGGGTGGATGTATTTATATGAAATAGCACCTAGGCTACATTAGTGAGGATCAGTTTACTGGGGCCATCCATCCTACTTTAGGGCATGGTGACAAGGCTGGCTGTGCCTCCCGCTTCCCAGAGGAAAAGGCCCCAGACGACTTGGCACCAGTCCCCTCCATGGGGCGTCTGGATTTCCAGCAGCCTTTCTTCCGAGGAGATGGAGAGGGGAATCCAAGCGCGGCACGGAGGCAGACATCCTGAAGGCTGCAGGGAGCGCGTGGCCTGCTGCTGCTGGGCCTTAGGACTTTGGCAAGGGCCAGCAGCAAAGCGGGTCACCGAGACTGCCCACCTTGAAGGGAAGGCACCTGGGGACTGCTGGATTTCGTTATTCACCTGGGACTTTATCTCTGGTCCCAAAGAGAATCCTGTCATCTTTCAACACTGCAGCGTGCAGGCTGGCTGGCTGACGAGGAAGGGTCCTTTTGGTGGCCAGTGTTAGCACTGGGTTAACAGCAGAGTCTTGGGGGCATTCCCAGTCTCTTCACTTCCCGTTTCCAAGCTCCCCTTTTCATGCCTCAGTTTCCCCATTGGAGATGGTCCTCCTAACCCCCGCTGTGTTTGGGGGGGAAACGGTGAAGGGGTCAGTGTGTTACTATCTCGCTACACTTTGAAGTCAGCAGCACAAAAGCCAAGCTCCTTCAGGGCTGTAAACAATTCCCAACTGACCAACTGGGTGGCATGAATTCCTGGGCTTCCAGCCTTCCCCTCCCGACAGCTCCCGGAGCAACTAAAACCTAATCCCCTCTGCACTGCAACAGGGACTTTCCACAGCTTCCCCCGCAGACTCCTCTCCCTCCCTCCCTTCCTCTCGCTATTCCTCTCTCCTTTTCTCCCTTCCTTCTCCTTTCTTTTCTGTCATTCTTTGTTCTTTTTGTGTCAGTAAACTTGTTATGGGAATCGTAACGCGGAACGTCCTGGTGACTGTGTGTGGTTTGGGAATGTGGCAAGCAAACTGCTTGATGGCTGTGTCTTGCTTTCTCTGAAATGGAAACACAACAGTATCCGTATCTGAACAGTGCTTCTCAGACTCGCATGTTCTGGGGCAAGAAGAAATCTTATGAGGTTGGAAGAACAACAGAAAGAACAGAAGAAAGAACTCATTTCCTTGCTTTGTTTTGTGGCTTTGGGCAAAGAATCGAATCCTCTGGGCCATTCTCAGTAGAAGGCAAAGACCTGTCCCCCCAATTCAAGTTATAATAGGAAGATTGGGATTGCTAAGGATTTTGAATGAGAGAGAGAGAGAAAGAGAGAGAGAGAGGCAAGTGGGTGAGGGGCATGGGGGAAGGGCACAGGGCCGCCCAGAGCCAGTGGTACCTTTTGCGGAGATGCTGAACAGAACACGTGTGGGGAATTAGGATGATGGTGGAGGAGCTGGTGGAGTAGATAAGACGGGACGTCTGGACCAAAGGCCATTGATAGATGCCAAATGGGTTGGGGAATATTATTTTAAGGTATGATCCAGATTTATACTAATATTTAGTATTACATATACTAAATTTATACACATTTAAATTATTTATTTTAATTATTTAGCTCTGTGGGTTTTTTCTTTTACTAAGTGTCAAATCCCACTGAGCTTTTGTGAATAGTAGAATTAATAAAGTAGCACATAGTAAGGCAGATTTTTTTTTTTTTTTTTTTTAGGCAGAGTCTCGCTCTGTCACCCAGGCTGGAGGAGTGCAGTGGCGCAATCTCGGCTCACTGCAACCTCTCCTCCCAGGTTCAAGCGATTCTCCTGCCTCAGCCTCCCAAGTTGCTGGGATTACAGGCATGCACCATCATGCCCAGCTAATTTTTGTATTTTTAGTAGAGATGGGGTTTCACCATGTTGGCCAGAATGGTCTCAATCTCCTGACCTTGTGATCTGCCTGCCTCGGTCTTCCAAAGTGTTGGGATTACAGGTGTGAGCCACCGCGCCCGGCCAGTAAGGCAGATTTTATGGGTGTCCACACCTACACTGAAAAGTGGAATGAAGTGCGTTGTGCAAAGGCAAAATCACGGAACCCGCCCGCAATGCGCAGAACACCAAACACTTTATTGTCATAGGCTCTTGGCTTTGGAGAGACGTTAACATCTCCTAATCCTGGTTGTGTCTTAATGGAGTTGTATGTGGTGTTTCAGGTCTCAGATCACAGGGAGAAATAACCAAAAGAGCCTCCATGTAGGGGACTTGCAGATAGAAAATGGAGAATGTCCTTAGTGATGGCCTCATCCTTGTGAAAATGTCAGCGAGAGTTAAGCCAAGCATCTCTCACTTCAAAACAGCCTGGGCCTGAGCAACATTTGCTATTTGGTTCAAAATACCTTGACGTTCCCCAGAGCTCCAGAATAGGTGTATGTTTTTCAGGTCCATCTGACACTCATTCTAAAGGTATGATCAAGATTACAGTTAAGTCTCACGTCAAATTGTGATCGCCATGTCTTCCTTCCTTCCTTCCTTCCTTCCTTCCTTCCTTCCTTCCTTTCTTTCTCTCTCTCTCTCTTTTTTTCTGATAGGGTCTCTGTTGCTCAGGCTGGAGCACAGTGGTGCAGTCTCAGCTCACTGCAACCTCTGCCTCCCAGGCTCTAGCAAATCTCCTGCCTCAGCCTTCTGAGTAGCTGGGACCACAGGCCCGCACCATTACATCTGGCTAAATTTTTGATATTTTTAGTAGAGATGGAGTTTCACCATGTTGCCCAGGTTGATCTTGAACTCCTGGGCTCAAGCAATCCACCTGCCTCGGCCTCCCACAGTGCTGGGGTTACAGGCATGAGCCACCGCACCTGGCCCACGATCTCCATTTCTATAAAATGACAGCCACACTACCGTAGAAGTCCTCCGTGGGTGTTCTGTTCCTCAACAGAAGAGAACAGCATTTCAAGAGGCAGAATCTCCTTTTCACTGCATTCCTGTCCCCCCGTCTCAGTCCTGTCTCCTTCCTCCTGTCCATGTCTGGGGCCCTAACCAGAAGGAGTCCACGCTGGGTGGGAGGATGGGCGGTAGAGCAGGCTCTGTCTCGGCCAGCTGCCTCCGTCTCACTCACGGGGGGTGCAGGGCGTCCTGGGCCACCCTGGCTTTATTTGCCTTCCAGCCACAGTGAGGTCTGGGAGCCACTCCCAGGCGGGGCCTTCTCCCTGGCCAGCAAGTCATCTCGGGGGGCGGGAAGCACCCCAGGGCAGCGCCTTTGAGAGATGTGGCTGACTGTCTCAGTTCTCCCGGGTGGTCAGCCTGTAATTTCAAGATTTACTGGCCTCACGGAGATAGCCGGCCGCAAATGGGGCAACACGGGTAATTACAAGAGGCTGCTCCGCTAATCCTGGGTTACAAATGTTAGTTAGAAGGTAAATAAGCGCCGTGCAAGCAATTCCTGGGGCTGCGAGGGCCCTGTGTTCTCTTCGCTTTATTTTCTTTTCCTTAAAGAGGGGAGGAAAATGGGAGGTGGTGGGAGGAAGGGAGAGAGAGAAAGAGACTAAAAAGAGAGGCTGATTCTTATTAATTTCATTATGGCCACTAAGAATGAGAACGTCTTCGAAGCCCAAATTATTTTAATACTTTTTTGGTTTGTTTTATATTTGGAATTGGAAAAAATAAGGATGCTGTATACCTAAAGTTCAAGATAACTAGTGTTGCAGGTTCTGCCAGTTGGTGGCTGAACTTGGGCTGACAGAATGATTTTGGGGAAAATGTCTCCAAACTGAGCAAAAGAAATAAAACTCGTGGGACACCTGCCCTCCTGCCAGAAATCTGGAAGCCGGTGGGTCCTGGCTGTTGCTCTTCCCCTCCAGGCGTCGTCAGGAGGCGGGTGGGTGAAGGGACCTGTTTCATACTGTGCTTGTTATCCTCAGAGAAGCCTCCCTGGGAAATAGGAGCATTAACCTGTGTGCTGTGTGAAAGCGACAGGAGAGCCCAGGCCTTCTGGAGATGGTTGACGGCCTCTGCCAGACACTTGCCCTTCTGGTCTTGGCCTCTCTGGAGAGGTCTAGCGGTCACTCACCGGACCCAGCAGGGTTCTGAAAATAGAACTGATGCCAGAGGAAGAGAAGAGCATTGGGCTGTTGGCCTCTGATGCTTCTCTCAATTTCCAAATATTGAAACCCACCCTGGGCTCTTTGGATGTGCTCCTGAGAGCTACACGGACCCCTGCTGAGACTGAGCCCACCACACCCAGAGACCACCTCACACCTCAGCGGCCCTCGGGGGGCCCGGAGACCACCTCACACCTCAGCGGCCCGCGGGGGCCCCGGAGACCATCTCACGCCTCAGCGGCCCGCGGGGGGCCCGGAGACCACCTCACGCCTCAGCGGTCCGTGGGGGGCCCGGAGACCACCTCACATCTCAGCGGTCCACGGGGGGCTGCCCTCATGGAGTGTGAAGTTTTCAGTGCCTTCCTATGAAAGCTCCATCTCCTCGAATGGCCCTGTGGCTTTAAGACCCCCTCAAAAGACCCACTGCACCCACCCTCTGCCCTGGAGCAAGCGATTTCCTCCCATCTAGGAGTGGAGGTCCTCTGCAGAGCGGCCTCTGGCTCCTGCCCTGGGCTTCGTCCTCTGAACAGAGTCCCTATGGGGGCCTGGCGTCGTATGATGTAACAGCACCGGGACATCAGACCTCTCCACATGTCCGTCCCAGCCTGGAGTAGAGCAAGCGCACTGAAATCACCGACGCCCTTCCTCTTTGCTCCCGTCAGCAGGCTCCAAAGTGGCTATTTCCAAAACGTGACGACCCCAAGCATACTTACTTTGTCTTGATCAGATTGAGTTTGTGGGCCGCCTCTCAGGATAAGGCAATTTAGGCCCTGATTGGGGTGCTGCTGCCCAAGCCACGGAGACCAGACAGACATCTGGGGCATGGAAGTAGTGGCAGCTGTTTTGGGGCAAGTGGATCTGAGTTCACATATCAACTCCATCACCTATCGCTGTGAGGTCCGGAATGAGCCACGGTAAGCTCTCTGTGCCCCAGGTTCGCTATTGGCCGCATGAGGACGGTGGCAACTCCTGCACAGGTGCGGTGAGGATTACAGGAGGTGACAGAGGACAACGATCCTGCAGGTTGCCTGGCAGGCAGCGAGCACGGAATCGATGCCAGCTGAAACTGGATTTGAGTGGATGGATGAGCCTTCTCTCAGGGCTTTCAACTACCGGACACAGAAGCTCTGTGTTCCCTGCATAGATTGGTCTGGTTCAAGCTGCACATTTAACAGCAAATGAGTCAGGTGGAAAGTTTCCTTTGCAAGCAATGCCAAGCCCTGAGCCCCCAAACTCCTTTGTTAGCAACTGAAGCGAATCACTCAACTCTTCTCAATATCTTTTCTTTTGCCTTTAGCTACCACTGATGACCGTTTGCTAGGCTCTGCTTCTTTTTTTTGCTTACATAAAGTGTCTCATGTGATTCTTAAATAACCCTTGTGAAGTTAGGCATGCAATGGGTGTGTGTTATGGATTCAAATCCTGCCTGCACCACTTTTGAGCTCTCTGAACAAGGGTAAGTTTCTTACCTCCCTGTGCCCCAGTTTCCTTGCTGGTAAAATACCTACAGTGATAGTACCTGCCTCTTGGGTTATTGTGTCACTAAATAAAACATGCAAATACTAAGAAAGGGACTTGGTAGACAGGAAGCATTCCGTACGTGTTAATTATAACACCGAGAAGCTCAGAGAAGTTAACTGTCTAAACCCACTCCTGATAGAGCTGTGCTGCCTGACTCAACACCCTTCTCCAGTGTTGAACCAACTTCGTTTGCAAATTCTCCTCTCACCACGAAGTGACCCCACCTCATGGAGTGGCCTGACTGGGAGAGAGCATCATCTGATTCTCCATCATCTGGCTGCATGAGCTCGTGGGTGGCCTTGGCATGGAGTAGTCGTCACCCACGGCCCCTGCTGCTCTCTGTAAGATTGAATGCATCCAAATAGATTGTGATTGCCCTTCTAGTCACATGCTTTTTTTCTCTTCCTTCACCTCCGGCCCTCTCTGTAGCCTTCCATCCACCTTGCTGGTCACCACCTGGCTAGGTGTCTGCAGTTATTTCAGCCGTCCATTGTGGGGCAGTGTCTGGGGCTGTGGGGCATGCAAGTCAGGTAAAACAGAATGGAACACACGGCACACTGTTGAGTCCTGGAGACACGTAAAGGGAGGATACACAACCCACCTCTCCAAACAACCAAATAGGATAAATAGAACATGCCAAGAAAAGGCCTGAGAATGGAGCCTCCCAGCCTGGAGCACACGGGCACGGAGCACAGCACATTCTGCTTCCTCACGTCAATGACAGTCCAAGTCTCATTCTGGGCCCTAAAACCAGAAGGCTCCCTGGAGGAGGTGACCTGAGGACTGTTTGAAGAATTCATGTGATTTAACAGAGTCAGTGAGAATAGAGACACACAAATGCCTTCAGGAATTCTAGCGTACACTATGAAATTCACAGCAGTAGTGGTAACTCCCATGTATTGAACCTATAGTATGAGCCAGACACTTTGTACAGTCTTTCTTTCTGTAACTTTCATGAATTAGTTCTTCGAATCAACACATTCCACACAAATTCCTTCAGTTGCTATGTTTATTGTTATTTGTTATTTTTATTTACTTATGTATTTACTTATTTTTGAGACCGAGTCTTGCTCTGTCACCAGGGTGGAGTGCAGTGGCGTGATCTTGGCTCACTGCAACCTCCAAGTCCCGGGTTCAAGTGATTGTCCTGCCTCAGCCTTCCGAATAGCTGGGACTACAGGTGCCCACCACCACGCCCAGCTAATTTCTGTATTTTTAGTAGAGACGAGGTTTCCCCATATTGGCCAGGATGGTCTCGGTCTCTCGATCTCGTGATCCACCTACCTTGGCCTCCCAAAGTGCTGGAATTCCAGGCCTGAGCCACTGTGCCTGGCCACTATGTTTATTTTTATAAAAATAGCAGTAATAATGATTACCCCCATTGAGCACCGAAGACGGGCCAGATGCCTGAAGACTGTGCTCAGGATCCCATCTAACCGACACAACCATCTGAGGGGTGGGCATGAATATCTGCATTTTATATGTGTGGTAATGGACATACAGAGAGGCACCTGCCCCAAACCACACGGCTGGTAAGCGGTGAGCCCACATTCGACCTTATAAACCTGAACCACAGGGATGATACAATGTAACGCTTCCATCGTGTGTCCCCCTAATTTTTAAAATAATCATCGCATTGAAAAAGTGTCATGCACATATTTCTTAGCAAGGCAATGTGCTGGCACTGCGTGTTGTAAGATTTAGTCTTTGTGCTCCAAGTTTTCAACTTACTAATTTCGTTGCAGTGCTTAGAACTAACATCAAGGCTCTAAGTTAAATAAAACAATGGCAAAATAGAGATGATTTTCGGATAAAGTGGGTTTTTTTTGTATACTAAGGCCAAGGTTTACATTTTCTTTACTTTTATTTAATTGTTTTTAAGAGACAGAGTCTTGCTCTGCCTCCCAGGCTGGAGTGCAGTGGTGCGATCACAGCTCACTGTAGCCTTGGTCTCCTGAAGTGCTGGGATTATCGGCATGAGCCACTGCACCCGGCTCCAGGATTTACATTTTAAAAGTTTTGTCAAAAATCTCATCAATGAGTTCATTTCCTGAGTAGGTTTTCTAACTTGTTTTTCGTGATTAATGATTAATGTAGACTGGTGAAATGCCGCCGCTTTTCAACCCGTTTATCGCACTGGACCTGCTGGGCGAGGAGGCGGCTTCTGTCCTGGCTCCCAGTGATCCTGCCTCTTTGTGTTCAGGCCCCTGTGTGATTCCTCCCCTTGGACATGGACTGCACCTGGTGACCTAATGCTAATAGAATATATCACTTCCATGACCAAATAACAAAACCCTTGTGACTTTGGTGTCCGTTCCTTGCAGGATTGTCTGGCACTCCTGCTTGCTCATTCTGAAGAAGCCAGCCATGCTTTGAACTGCACAGTGGAGAGGTCCATGTGGCAAGGGACGAAGGGGGCCTCTGGTCAGCAGCCAGTGGGGAGCGGAGTCCTGCCAGCAACCACGTGCACAAGCTGGGCACAGACCCTTCCTGGGGCGAGCTTGGAGGAAAGAGTGTCGTCCCTGACACCTTTTTTTTTTTGAGATGGAGTCTCACTCTGTCACCCAGGCTGGAGTGCAGTGTCGCGATCTTGGTTCACTGCAAGCTCCGCCTCCCGGGTTCCCGCCATTCTCCTGCCTCAGCCTCCCGAGTAGCTGGGACCACAGGCGCCGCCACCACGCCTGGATAATTTTTTGTATTTTTAGTAGAGACAGGGTTTCACTGTGTTCGCCAGGATGGTCTTGATCTCCTGACCTCGTGATCCGCCCGCCTCAGCCTCCCAAAGTGCTGGGATTACAGGCGTGAGCCACCGCGCCCGGCCGTCCCTGACACCTTGATCGCAGCCTGGAGAGACGTGGAAGCAGCGGCCCTAGCTGAGCCCCTCCCAGGCCTTGATCCGTAGGAACCGTGAGACAGTAACTGTCACTTCCAGCCACTGAGTTTTGGGGTACTGGTTACGCAGCAATAGATACTAAATGCATGCTAGAGAGTCAAGCCCATCTGTGGCAGCACCCTTCTGGATGGTCCTCATTTTCCACCCCAGCCCTGCCCACCTGAGCCCCTCCCCAACAAAAAGAAATGTAGGGAAAAAAGCCCTCTCTACGTCGTGGTATCTGAAATGACAAACTCACGCCTTGGTTTGTTCTCCAGTGGAGAATCGTCAGTCCTCCTCCTCCTGACCATTCAGAAATCTTTGCCACAGCGCATCATCCCCGCCTCCCTAACACGGTTCGTGGCTTGTCTCGGGTCATGGCGCTCTCGTGGGGCTTCCTCCTACCTCCTTGGCGGCTCTGTTTCAGCCTCTTTCCTGGTTCGTTCTCTTCTTCCACCTGTCAGCATGGGAAGGTCTCACACCCCAGGCCCTGGTCCTTGTCTCTCCTCTGTGTACACCACCCCCCTGGTGACCACACGCCGTTGCTCAGCCTCCAGC
>NC_045447.1:110256580-110264665 GCF_002776525.5 Piliocolobus tephrosceles | reverse complement strand
CCAGCGCCACCTGGACGGCAATCTCCAGTTCCATTTCTAGTCCAGGCTTCTCTCTTGAGTCTAGATTCACATATCAAATTCCCTACCTGAGACCCCCACTTGGGCTTCTAATAGACATTTCAAATAAAACATGTCCCAAAGTGAATTCCTAGTCTTCCTCTCAAAACCTGCAGCTTGAGATGATGGCAACATCAGCCCCTCAATTGCTCAGGCCAAAAATCTTGAACTCATCTTAACTCCTCCTTTTCATACTCTTCATCTCACCTGTCAGCAAATTCTGTCAACTCTGTCTTCAAAATACGGCTGGAATTCAGTCTGCTCTCACCACCTCCATGGATCCCATCCTGCTCCAAGCCATGATCAGGTGGCCCCGCGATGGCCACAGCAGCCCCCAGCTGGTGTCCTGGCTGCTCCCTTTACTCCTTCAGTCTGTTTTCTGCACGGCAGCCACAGTGACGCTTTCAAAATCTAAGTCGGGTCACGCTTTTGATCCGAACCCTCCAATCCCAAGACCCCCTGTGGGATATCCTTGTTTACTCTGCTCCAGCCACAGTGACCCCTGGCTGTTCCTGGAAAACTTGCCTGTCACAGTTTTACCATGGCTGTTTGCCTGGCTACTCAAATCACCTGGATGTTCAACACATTCAACTCCTTCACCTCCTTTAGGTCTTTCTTCACATGTCACCTTCTCATTGAGGAGAAATTAAAACTACAACTCTAACCCTCAGTATTTCAAACCCTCCTTACCTGGGTACACCTTTTCTTTTCTTCACTGAACTTATAATCTTCTAACACACTGTATAATTTACTTTTTAAAAATTATGTTTGCCAGGGGAGTTAAGTGAACAAAAAGAAATAAAAGGCATCCAGATTGGAAAGAAAGACAAAAAAACTAACTCTTGTTGTAGATGACGTGATATATAGGAAATCCTAAGAAATCCCCCAAAGAACTATTAAAACTACCAAATGAGTTTAGCAAGGTTCAGGATATACAAGATCAACATACAAAAATTATTGTATTGAACAATCCAAAACTGAAAGTAAGAAAACAATTTCATTTATAATTGCACAAAACGATAAAGTACTTAAGAATACATTTAACAAAAGAAGTGCAAGACTTGTGCATTGAAAACTAAAAAGCATTGTTGAAAGAAATGAACTGGAAGGGTATCCCATGTTCGTGTGTTGGAAGACTTAATATTTAAGATGGCAATGTTCCCCAAAGTGATCTCCAGGTTCAATACAATTCTTATCAGAATCCCAGCTGCCTTTTATCTTTTTTTTTGCAGAAATTGACAAGCATATTGTAAAATTCATATAGAAATTCAAAGGACCCAGATTAGCCAAAACAAGTCTGAGAAAGAACAAAGCTGGAGGACTCACACTTGCAAATTTCAAAGCTTACAAAACTACGGTAATCAAGAGAGTGTGTTGGTGATATTAGGCTAGACCTATTAATCAATAAAACAGAACTGAACGTCCAGAAATAAACCCTTACATTATGTTCAATTGATTTTCCACAAGGGTACCAAAACAATTCAATTATGAAAATTAAGCTTTGATGTTGGGAAAACTGGATATCCACATGCAAAAGGATGAAATTAGATCCCTACCTCGCATCATACATGAAAACGAACTTAAAGTGCATCATAAGCCTTAATGTAAGAGCTAAAACTGTAAAGCTCTTAGGAAAAAGCATAGCAGTAACTCTTTGTGAACTTGATTTAGGCAAAGCTTTCTTATATATAACACTAAAAGCCCAAATGGTGAAAGAAAATATAGAAATATAGGTGAATTCATCAAAATTGAAAAACTTTTGTGCTGCAAATGTTACCATTGAGGAAGAAAAAAAGAAAAACAAAACAAAACAAAACAAAAATGAAAACAACCCACAGGATGAAAGGAAATATTTTCAAATCATGTTTGGTAAGAACTTAGTCTCCAGAATACGTAAAGAACTGTTACAATGAAACAACAAAAAGACAAACAATACAATTTAAAAATGGGCGAAGGACTTGAATAGCCATTTTTCCAAAGAGGGTATACAAATACTCAACAAGCACATGAAAAAATGCTTAGCATCATTAGTCATTAGAGAAACACAAATTAAATATCCCAAAGAGATATCATTTCACACCCACCAACATGGCTCTAAGAAATTTCTGTTGTTTGTTTTTCTTTGAGAAAGGGGTTCCCTCTGTCACCCAGGCTGGAGTGCGGTGGTGAGATCTTGGCTCACTGCAACGTCTGCCTCTAAGGCTCAAGTGATCTTCCCACCTCAGCCTCCAGAGTAGCTGGGACTACAGGCAGATGCCATCACACCCAGCTAATTTTTGTGTTTTTCTAGAGACAAAGTCTTGCCATGTTGCTGAGGCTGGTCTCCAACTCCTGGACCCAAGTTATCCTTCCACCTTGGCCTCCTAAAGTGCTGAGATTGTAGGAGTGAGCTGCTGTGCCTGGCTGGCTCTAATAAATTTTAAAAAAGAAAAATAACAAGTGTTGCTGAGAATGTGGAGAAATGGGAACCCTAGTACTTTGCTGGTGAGAATGTAAAATGGTACAGTCACTGTGGAAATCTGTTTGCTGGTTCTTTAAAAAGTTAAGCATAGGATTATAATATGACCCAGCAATTCCACACCTAGGTACACACCCAGAAAAGACTGAAAACAAATACTTGTTCATGAATATTCATGGCAGCACTCTTCACAACAGCTAAAAGGTGTATACAACCTAAATGCCCATCAGTTGAGAAATAAATAGATAAAATGTGGTATATTCATACAGTGGGGTATTATTTGGCAATAAAAAGAGTGAAGGATCTGTGCCACACGTGGATGAACCTTGACAGCATTATGCGAAGTGAAAGAAGTCAGACACAAAAGATCACGTATTTATTGTGTGATTCCACTGATAGGAAATGTTCAGCCTGGAAAAATCCATAGAGACAGGAAGTAGCAGAGGTGAGGTGAGAGGGGCTGGGATGGGGAGTGACTGCTGATGTGTGTGTGGTTTCTTCTTGGGGTGATGAAAATGACGACTACACAACTCTGTAGATCACAGAAGCCAGGTCAATGTACACTTTTAATAGATGAATTTCCTGGCACATGAATTATATCTCAATGAAGGTGCTTAAAATAAATTATGCCTGTTGCTCACTGGCTGTGCCTCCTACCTGGAGTGTGAGTGCAGGGGCCAGGCGTCCTTATCTGTTTTGTTTGCTTGTGTCTTCCCCAACAGGAAGAGCAGTGCCTGGGACTGAACACGTATTTGCTGTATGAATGAATAAAGGGATATTTTTGTTGAGTTTTTGATTTCAGAAAAACATAAATACCCTTCAGCTAGACATTACTTTTAGCTACGGTCAATCCTATAAAACTAAGTATAAAAAATTGATGTGCTACTTTCCTCAGATGAAATTTTGATAGGAGATAGTGGACAAAATAAGAGAACTCTGGAAGGTGCCTGGCCTCGGGGAGGCAGGAGGCAGGACGGGCTGTGGTGACATGAGCTGGGCCTGGTGGGAGCGAGCAGACTCTGCTGTCCTCTAAGTCAGAAGCTGCAGGCTGGTGACTAGGGCCACCTCACTGTGAGCAGACTCTACTGTCCCCTAAGTCGGAAGGTGCAGGCTGGTGACCGGGGCCACCTCACTGTGAGCGGACTCTGCTGTCCCCTAAGTTGGAAGGTGCAGGCTGGTGACTGGGGCCACCTCACTGTGAGCAGACTCTACTGTCCCCTAAGTTGGAAGGTGCAGGCTGGTGACCGGGGCCACCTCCCCTTGAGTGGACTCCGCTCTCCCCTAAGTCAGAAGCTGCAGGCTGGCGACCGGGGCCACCTCACTGTGAGCGGACTCTACTGTCCCCTAAGTCTGAAGGTGCGGGCTGGTGACCGGGGCCACCTCCCCTTGAGCGGACTCTGCTGTCCCCTAAGTTGGCAGCTGTAAGTTGGTGACTGGGGCCAACTCCCCGTGAGCAGATTCTGCTGTCCTCTAAATCGGAAGGTGCAGGCTGGTGACTGGGGTCACCTCCCGCCTCAGGTTGTTTCTGAGGCTCCGGCGGCCCGCCCAGCATCTCCGTGTGAATTCCGGAAGGGTGCCTATCTTCTGAGCCCACCACGGAGGGGCTGGGTTTGTGGGGAGAACAGACGCTCAGCTGGATTTTAGCCTCCACGTAACCCCTCCCAAGTGCCCTTAAGAAGTATGCAGCATGGACATCCCTACACCATGGTTCTATGCATTTGAACTCTTTGGAATTGGTGTGTGAGATACAGAATCCAGGCCACACAGCTTCTATGGGGCTGGTCTCAGCGAATGCTGGTGGGGAGTGGGGCTGTGAGAGTGGGAAGGGACAGCCAGCAGTTAAGGACTGATGATGAAACTTGTTAGCAATGGTGCTTCATCCTGGTGGAAAGGCTAGGGAGCACTGCAGGACACAAGGCTCCCAGGGTTCTCCCAGCCTGGGGCGAGGGAGCTGGAGCATGTATACACCAAGTCCTGTCAGTCCCGTAGGGCTGCTTCTGGGAGGAGCTAATGCTCTGACAATTCCGGCCTCTGTGTTCAGGCCCAGAGGCCTTCCAACGCTGTGACAGCTGGCAGCTGAAAGTCAGCTTGTACACATCGCAGTTGTAAGGCCCTGGAGTTGTGGGTGTGGCACCCATTGTTTCTCTTTGGTTGCCAATATTTTTAAAAATAGGACAAAATATAAATTTCTGGTTTCTTGGGGAAAAACAGTGACGACCTGGCAAAACTGGCTGACATTCCCACGAGGCTGCAAACAGCTGGCCATGCTGTTTTGAGCAGAGGCCTGGGCTCCGATTCATTACCACCCCTTCCAGCCTTCTGTAGGCATCCACATCTCTGACGATGCCCCAGTGAGTACTTGCATTTGTGATTTGTGCCTGAGACCACAAAACTCCTAGCCTGAATTGCATGGGTGATGGTTTTCCCCAAAGGGCTATGACCCATACATGCTTGACTTGTGAGTGTTGAAAGCGCTGGCCAGTATTTTCATATATGCAGTTCCCGCTGAGCCTCCCTTAAGTCTAGGGTGGGCCAGGGCTTTGACCCAGGGCCCCTTCGTGCAGGATTGGCCCTTGCACTCGTATGACCAAGCTGCAGACGCTCCAGGACTCAGCAACCAGCCCTTGTGTGAGGCCCCTGACCCGGGCCTGGCCTGGGGCTGATGTGTGGTAGTATTTGCTTGCTGGAGAGATCCACTGAGGCTGCGTGACCTGGGAACCCCCTCAGACCAGCGTGGGGACCAAGCGGAGTCTTTGGGCCCGATTCTTGGAGAGCACTGCCTGTTAGTGGGCAATCGGCCATCAGGAGGATCCATAGCCACAGGCAGCAGCGAGAACAGATGCTTCCCGTGGACTCTGCCTCACCCTCTCGCACAGAGAACCAGCTTCGGTCGAGGAGCTTTGGAATCATCATTTCGGAGCCAATCTTTGAAATGAGTCTCTGTAAATGTAGAAATGGACTTTGGGTTGTTTCGCTGTGGTGCTGGCCTCTGCCTTGGCGGCCCTGTCTCGGGTGGTGTGGCAGTTCTATAAGGAGAGGTCTCTGCCACCGACATCCCTGTATCTACATGGTCCCTCCAGCCATGTTAATTTCAGAGCAGTGGGGCTTCCTACGCAGTGGCTCAGGGCTCCCAAGAGGCATATCACAGGAGGATTGAGCCGATGCTGTTGCCATGTATGAGTTAGTGAAAGTCACGTGGCATTTTCCACAGTGGCCACCGGTCAGGGAAGTCACACAATTCTGCTCAGGGTCAAGGGGAGGGGGCGTGGACTCCACCTCTTGATAGGGGAGTGGCAAGGTTCTGGAAGAGTGTACGGCAGGGATAATTATGTGAGGCCAGTTCTGGAAAATAAACCTGCCACCATCTCCTGATGGGGCCCAGGACTGTAGGGCGGAGCACAGGCCCAAGGATTCCGGAACTCTGGGTCATCTTGGGCCCTTCGACATCAGCAGTCAGTCACCGTGAGCCAAAGCGGGACAGTACTGGCAGCTGCTTCCAGGGTACCTGGGGATTGCAGAGGTCTTTGGGGTTTGGATGAGCTAGCCGTGGCCTCTGTAGCCAGAGACTGTGAATTGAATAAAGGGGATCAATGTCAGGGTCTCATCAATATGTGCTGTTTCTGGGATTTGCTATGTGACAGACTCACCCCTCACTATTGCAGGCTCAAAGCAAGAGTACACATGGAGCTCACCTGCCATATGTCTAAATATTTAGTTTATAAATAAAACAAATTAGTTGTTAAATGACTACCTTATCCTGTCATCTTGGCAGATATCCTTCTTAATGACCTGAAAAGCCAGATTTGAATTTGGATTTCCTAGATTCCTGGGAGTTCCCTAAGTGGGGAGAACCATCCCTCAGCCCTCAAAGCAAACCCTGTCTGGCTTTACACCCCAGCTCTGCTCCACTCTGTAAAGGGCTTCAAATGTACGTGTGTGCACACCGCAGCCTGCACCTCTGAGCTCCTTCTGCATACCTTGCAAACATCTACTGTTGGCCACTTCTTGGACTGGGAAGTGTACGCCCTAGAAGCACAGGCCATCATGGGAGGGAGGACCAGGGAAAGAGACCCCAGGAGTCCTGGAAGCAGGCTTGGGGCTCTCTGGGCAGGGAAACCTGGGGCCCCAGGTCCCTAGAGCGTGGCCTCCAAAAAAGGATCCGGGCTCCCGGTGGGCCCATCCCAAACTAGCAGATTTCTTACTTCATGGTGGGGGATCGCAGTGGCCAGAGAAGGGCCACAGGGGTTCTTTGAAGTGTGTGGGAGCTCCAGGGCAGGAGTCCTCTTGATCAGGCCCACTGGTGTCTGGCTTGACGCTGGGGCTCCTGGCCTGCCTGGCTGTAGGTGGGCTGCTTCTGCCAGTCTCCAGCCTACTTTTTTTTTCTTTTAAAAGATGGGGTCTTGCTATGTTGCCCAGGCTGGTCTCTAACTCCTGGGTTCAAGCGATCCTCCTGCCTTGGCCTCCCCAAATGCTGAGATTACAGGTGTGAGCCACCGTGCCCAGCTGGGGCTGCTTTCTTTGGATGGATTTTGTTAGGTTTCCAGGGAGGTTGGATGGATCACTAGCATGCCTTTGGCACTTAGGAAGATGATAGATATTTTGTTATTTTTAGTTCCACTAAGCAGAGGGGACTGGAATTAGAGGAATTGTTGGACAGTAGAACCTGTACCTACACAAAGCTTCCTTAGCACCTCCTAGTAGTAATAGTTTCCACTTCCTGAGCCCTTAGGAAGGATCAGCAAGTGTCATTGTTTTCTACATCGTATAGATGAGAAAACTGGGGCTCAGAGAAGTTAAGTAATGTGCCCAAGGTCCTACAGTTAGTTAGTAGCAATTATAGCATTTGAACAAGATTTTGCCAAAGCACATGCTCTTGTTACACTGGACAAGAGACCTTGATGTGAAGGATGCTTTCCTCTGAATTCTTGGCTAGTGGGTTCCTGGGAGACTTGTCAGAAGGGTGCAGGACACCCTTGGGTTCAGGAAGTCACCAAATAATTTCCCTGTATAGCTCTGTTGGGAACTTGCCTTCTGCAGTGGGCTTCCATTTTGTCTGGGCCTTTTATGAGAAGAAGCTGCAGAGCTAGGCCAGGCCCCACAAGGCTTTTGTGATTTGGAAATAGGCAGCTAACAGGGAATGAGATTTTTTTCTAGTTGGTTCCCTGCCAAACCGATTCAAGACATACATAAAATTTAAGTCTTTGGTTCCCCTGATTTTTGTTTCTCCTGCATTTGGCTTTCCTATGAGCAGCCTCTCATTCCATTACTATTATCTTTGATTGAATTATGAAACCGGAAGAATTTGCAGAACGAGCCAGGGTAAATGGGTCTTGCTAATCCTGTGGTTAGAGGGTCAAATCAGCAAAACACTTGGGTGTGAATTGTCCGGAGCCAATTTCATTACTGCCTCTATTTGTGAAACCTGGGTGAGAAAAACTGTATTAATAACAAGAAAAGAATCCCTTGAGCGGTTTTCCTATTTCCCGTGTCCCAGCCCACTCTCTACAGCCCACTCTACAGCCTACTCTCTACAGCCCACTCTACAGCCCACTCTCTACAGCCCACTCTAC
>NC_045447.1:110249545-110256570 GCF_002776525.5 Piliocolobus tephrosceles | reverse complement strand
CTCTACAGCCCACTCTACAGCCCACTTTACAGCCCACTCTACAGCACACTCTACAGCCCACTGCAGAAATCCAGCTCTTCCCTTCGAAAGTCATCTGCCTCTCTGACCTAGCTTGCCCATCTGGAAACATTATTCTCTATTCAATCCCACAAACGTTTTCATTGCTTTAGCAAGTCAGGTTCATGGCAAAAGCTCTGCCTCCAAAGAACAGAGTTCCAGGCTGTGCTCTGCCTTATTATGACTGACTTACAAAATATATGGATGCAGGCATAGGTTTGACTGGGAAACACCTGCTGCTATGTGGCGTGGGTTTACAGAGTAGAGGCAAAGAAAAGTCTAGATGGTGGATTGCAAAATTGTTCCTAATTTTTTTCATTCCTCCCTGTCTTTAAATCCTTTCCCTTCTGACCAGAGGTGGAGAATCTTTTCCTGTTTCCATAATGCTGGGTTTGGCCATGCGATTTGCTTTGGCCAATGGTGATGTTAGTGAACACGATGCAAGCCACAATCGGAAATGTTCTTGTGTGATTGGGTCTGCCTCTTTGGCTCCTATCACCACTGTGGAAACATGTCCTAGGTACCCTGTTCACCCCAGAGGAAAACGAAATATGAGAAGCAGACCCTAACCAAACCTGCAGCCTAGAGTCAAGCCCAGCACAAACCGCACCAAGACGAGCTAAACCCCAGCCAACTGCACATGTGAGAGCTGGAAATACACGTTTACGTTGTAGACGCTGATTGTGGGGAGTTTTGTTTTGCAGTAGTATTGTTGCAGATGCTAACTGATACAGTCCATTAGAGATCAGTTAAATTCGCATCTTTAATTTTGTTAGCACAACTCAAGAAAGCAGCCGATGCTTCACGCTGCAGCTCTGTGGCAACTCTGTGGAGTCTCCAGCTGACCCAATGGCGTCAACAACAGAGCTCTTCTTGCCGAACCTCAAATGCTGAAATACGATCATGTAGAATTGACGAATACCTTGTAAGGCTGAACAGTGGCCGCCCAGGAATGTCTGCTTGGCCCAGAGGGGAGGGAGTGACATGTAACAGTCATGAACGGGACTGTGAAGTTCATGGCTGAGGTAAAATCATGAAGTAAATAGTGACAGAAAAAAGGAACATTGTACGTGTATTCCTCAGGATGAAATTCCTCAAGATTCTGCTTTCTGGGAGGTAAGGGAATGGCTTGAGTGAGTATGTGTGTGTGTGTGTGTGTGTGTAGGGGCTGCCTCCTCGAGTGGTCCTTCTGGCTCTCTGGCTGTGGGTTTGCTAGGAAGGATCACTTCTTTTGTACACCTGTATCTGAATGATCGTCTGAAGCCACCCTGTGACAGTGGGCTTGGCCTCTGTTCCTGGACCTTTAGTTTTCTTTCTGCATTTCCTCTCTGGGAGATTCCATTCAGTCCCTTGGCTGCAGATCCCATCCTGACTGCGATGAGTTGAAAAGTATTGATACATCTGTCTCCAGCCAAGGATTCCCTTAAATTCTGATCTCTTATATCCAATGGTCAACTGGAGGATTTCGGTCATAGTGTGTAATTGAGATGTTACACATGTATAATATATGTTGTATACATAATGTTTTTATAATTATGTATATAAGATTGTAATCATATATTATTCTATATATTGAGATGTATAAGACAAATGAGGATGTACAATATCGTGAGATGCATAATGGGCGCCACCTGCTAAATGTCTGAAATTGAATTGATATTCACCTTCCCTAATAATTTCTTCCCCTTTCCATCTAAATGAATAGAAACTCCATCCTTTCAATTGCTCAGGCCAAAAGTCATGGAGTCATGTTGACTTCTTCTATTCTTTTTTTTTTTTTTTTTTGAGACAGAGCCCCTGCTCTGTTGCCCAGGTTGTGCAGGGCTGGACTCAAGCCCCAGCCAGGCTGCCATTCTCCAGCTGAACGAAACAGGTTCAGAGCAGCAGGGGGTAGGGCATGAACTAGGATACTTCTCACCTCTCTGACCTCCGCTCACTCCCTGGTCTCCTCCTTGTTGCTGGGGAGCCATCAGAGCCTGCCACGCTTGCTCTCGCCTTGGTCTCTCCACTTGCTGTGAAAAATCACGTTCTCAGTGAGGAAGGTGCTCCAGGAACACGTGTGAAATGAACAAACGAACAGGATTGCTCAGGGCAGGAGTATCCTGGTTCACACCCTTACCCCCCCGCTGCTGTGAACCTATTTGGTTCAGCTGGAGAACCACAGCCTGGCCGGGGCTTGAGTCCAGCCCTGCCCACCGCTGCCAGCAGCACCAAGGCTGGCGTCCTCTCGGCACTCACCACAGGCTGGGCCCTGGGTTCAGCCCTTCCTGTGCACCACCCACTTCACTCTCCAAGCACTGTGGGAGGCAGAGGCTACTACTGCCAGCTGGGTGCAGAGCCAGTCCTCCAAGGCCACAAGAACAGCCTAGAACCATTTCATTGTAGGTGGGGAGAAAAGCAGTGTGTTTAAAAAATAGCACATTTTCTGGAGGACAACAGATCACCCAAAGTCCACCTGGAAAGTATAGATGGAGTTTGGGTTTTGAATTCTTGCGCGGAACAGAGTCATGTTGGCTCCTTGTCAGGGGTTTAGAATCAGGTTTGTGGTAAGAAAAGGGGACAGTGCAAAAGGAATGTCCCCTTCACCAGCGTGCATGTGGGAGTCAGTGGTGAAGGGGATGTTTTTCTTTTTCCCAACTTGTTCCAGAAAACGAATGACTTGAAATGACAACCCGTGGGCCAAACTCAGTCACAGATGTGTTTTGTTTGGCCCATGCAGGCCTTTTTGAAAAATCTGAGCCAATGTTTAAACATCAGGAATTTCACATAAATACCTGAAACTTTGAAATGTCCTAGATGTCCGGAGACCTAGTGATTACAGTCCACACTCCTGTGTGTCAGTGCCCAACGACGCCCCTTTCAGACGAGGCCATTGCTTCCCTCTCACCTTGGTCCCCACCAGGCTGGCTTTATATACTGGTATCAACTGCCTTGCCTCAGGAGAATTTGAATTTGCCACTCCTAAAATAAAATCATCTTTTATTTCAAGAAGCATAGGGAGGCCAAGCGCGGTGGCTCATGCCTGTAATCCCAGCACTTTGGGAGGCTGAGGCGGGAGGATCACCTGAGGTCGGGAGTTCAAGACCAGCCTGACCAACATGGAGAAACCGCGTCTCTACTAAAAATACAAACATTAGCCGGGCGTGGTGGCGCATGCCTGTAATCCCAGCTACTCGAGAGGCTAAGGCAGGAGAATCGCTTGAACCCAGGAGGCGGAGGTTGCGGTGAGCTGAGATCACGCCACAGCACTCCAGCCTGGGCAAAAAGAGTGAAACTCTGTCTCAAAAAAACCAAACCAAAACAAACAATAAAAAGAAGCATAGGGAAGGTGAACATTAAAGCAGTTGCTTCACAGCACAAGTAAATTGTACAGCAGACCAAGGGCTACAGACCCGAGAATAATCCCCCAATGGAACCTATTCGAGATTTTGAAAAAAATGCCCCAGCCTAGGCTGGGTTTCCTAGAAGCAGAGCCCAAGCCAAGGATTGTGGTGCGAGGGATTTATTGCAAGATCGGGCACGGGAAGGAGCAAGCAAGGGTGTGGCCACTTACGCTGGATTGCACCCAGCGCTGGTCCCACCTTGAGGCAGGGGCCCCTTTCCTCCTCCCAGGTCAGTCAGCCTTGGGGAGGGCCACGAGAAACGCCAGGGCAAAGGGGCTCCCATTCAGGGCGCAGAGAGCAGGCTCTGAGCTCTCAGCAGTGGGAGGGGGAGTGGGAGCCGGAGGACATGTACTGGTAAATGGAATCGAGTGGGCATGTACAGTAGTTAGTCTACCTCCTCCCACCGGTTACAAGGGCAATGAGTACTTACTATGAAGGGATTCGTAAATATAAGAAGGGTTAAGGAAAGATCATTACTTGCCTTACAGCCTGGAGATAATAATCCTTCATACATTGCATTCTCCTTTCTTCTGTAACTCTGAATTAAAATAACTTGAGCCCTTACCCTCCACAACTTGTGGGAAATCCAGAGCCCTTCCAGTATTTCTGAGCATTCTCTAGTGGGGAGACGGGTGAGTGTAATTGACAAACGACGTCCTCTGCTGGGCTCTGAAATGGATCAATGGACGGCAGCGTGTGTGCCAAGGTCACGCTTCCTGCAGGCTGCCCCCAGTTACCACCTGACAGATACGGGCTGCTCTGAGGGCTGCCTTTGGCTCCAGGAGTCCCCAGGGCCTTGTAACCCCTCCCTCCGCTGCATGACAGTCTAGGACGATTCCACCCCACCCTCCTTCCTTCTCTCCTTCTCTCTGGGTCAGCCCTGCATTGCCGACTCCCCCAGCTTCCTCCAGTTCCCCACCTAGTTTCCATCCAAGCATTTCCACTGATACAACCCTTGCATGTTCCATCCTGTCTTGGCATATGATCCTCAGACCTGGACTAACACAGGCACTTACCTTCTGCTAGGTTGCCTGTTGCTTCCTACACAATTTGTGGTTCCCTTGGATCATCCTGGCCCCTGCCTCAGCTAGAGCCAACTGCACACAGGGGCCAGAGTTTCCAAAGGGAGAAAAGCATCAGGAGAGGCCCCGAAGACACCTTTGACAGTGTTGCCTCCATCTTGCGTTTTGTAGGACTCTTCTCTCAGATGCGGAGTCCTGCGCCCACTTAGAAGCCCACCTAGGAGGCCAGAGAAGGGCAGGGGCAGAAATCAGTGGTGGAGCCCCTGGCATCCGTCGCCACATCGCCTGGCGTCCGTCGTTGTGTCATGCCCCCACCCCTGCTCTTCTCTCTTCAGCTGTGTGCTGGCTCCCAGTTCCCCATCACGCGCTGCCTGTGACTCGCTGTCCAGTCTTCTTGCTGAGCGTGCCCCGCAGTGAGCTGCTTACCGAGCATCCTGGCACTAGCGTTTCGGTTCCTGCGCGTAGCAGGTGCTGCCTGCGCCCTGCCCACGCCTCCTTGACACTCACATGTGCCCCAGAGGCTGCTTACTGCAAACACCCCTGAGAGCCTTTGCTTTCTAAAAGTGTTTTAGATTCAGGGTGCACCTGTGCTTGTTTCACGGGTGTATTTTGTCCTGGTGGGGATTGGGCTTCTAGTGTACCCACCACTCGAATAGTGAAGATGGTACCCAGTAGTAGTTTTCCAGTCCTTTCCCCTCCTCACCCTCTCCTCTTCGGGGCTCCCCAGTGTCTATTATTTCCATCTTTGTGTGCAAGTGCACCCATTGGTCACCCCCCACTTCTCAGAGAGAACAGGTAGTGGTTGATCTTCTGCTTCTGAGTTATTTCCCTTAGGATAATGGCTTCCAGTTCCATCCGTGTTGCTGAAAAGGACACGATGTCATTCTTTTTTATGGCTGCATCGTATCCCACGGTGTATATGGACCACATTGCTTCATCTAATCTGCCATGGGTGGACACTTATGACTTTGCTATTGGGAATAGCACTGCGATAACATCTGAGTGCAGGTGTCTTTTTAATACAATGATATCTTTTCCTTTGGTTTCCAATACCTGTAGGGGGATTGCTGGGTTGAATGGTAGTTCTATTTTTAGTTCTTTAAGATATGTGAGAACTTTTTCTCATCTCGAGGCCCTGAGCTCGGGGCCAGCCAAAAGTGCCATAAAGTTAATATCCCAGAAGCATCTCTCACCGACAGACAAGGTGTTGGATGAGAACCTAATGTCTTGCCTCACGGCTGGGGTGACTCTGTGGGGTATTCTGCACAGCCTCCAGAGTTCCCATCACACTGCAGTTGTCCTGTGGAAATTGGCATGGGAAGATCCCTTCACTGCCTTCCCTGTGGATGTTTGGGTTTGTGATCCTGTGCTAGAATTGCTGGGGCCCTAGGTCTGGGGCAGAGGTAACTGACCGTGTGCAGAACACCTGGAATAAATGGCTGGCATGTGGCTGCGGTGGCTGGGGCTTGAGATTTGGTGGCTGGCTATACTCAGGAAAGAACAGAAGTATCTTTCCAATGCAGATCTGATGGCCAGCACTTAATTCCGGAGCCTAGTATTTTCCCACCAGGACAAAACCCAAAAGGCCAACAGGCCCCTGAACATGAAGCTTTGAGCCCAGCGGTTCTCAACCCTTGGCTCTCCTCTTTAAAAAATACCAAGATTTAGGCCCCGCCCCTAGGAATTCAGGTTTGACGGGTCTGGGGCTGGCCAGGGTAGTACTAAGAGTGCTGGTTAGCGTGTGTTGGAGCTGGTGTGTCGGAGCTGGTGTGTTGGAGCTGGCTTGTGCAGCTCAGGAGGGCCAGTGCTCTCTTGCTGAGAGTTTGAAATTGGCCAGGGAGAAATATTTGCATCACAGAAAGCAGAACGCATCTCCTCACTCCAGAGAGCTGGTTGTTAACACTCCTGGCACGCCATCGAAGAGCTCCGGGTCATTATTGTGGGATCCACAATGTGAGCTGTTCCCTCTGCAGGGGTCAGTGTCCCAGTGGGGAATGAGCCAGAGGTTCCTACCCGCAGAAGGCCTGAGGTCCAACTCGGTGGGGCCCACATTGAGGCTGGAATTCAACTTTGAAGGTGGAATCTCCCTTTTTCAGCTAGTTGACTGTGTGACCTTAGATAAGATGTCCTCTTCCTCAGGCCTCCAGCTTTCTGTCTGTCTGATGGGAACGGTAGCCTGGAGCTCCTGGAACTGTTGCCAGAATGAAATGCAGTACCACAAATGGATCATCCGCAGCAGTCTGCTGTAGAGATGAGCTCCATGAATTTCCTTTTTCTTTCCCTTTGTCTGAAAGGGGGAATAGGCCGGGCGCGGTGGCTCAAGCCTGTAATCCCAGCACTTTGGGAGGCCGAGACGGGCGGATCACGAGGTCAGGAGATCGAGACCATCCTGGCTAACACGGTGAAACCCCGTCTCTACTAAAAAATACAAAAAACTAGCCGGGCGAGGTGGTGGGCGCCTGTAGTCCCAGCTACTCCAGAGGCTGAGGGAGGAGAATGGCGTAAACCCGAGAGGAGGAGCTTGCAGTGAGCTGAGATCCGGCCACTGCACTCCAGCCTGGGC
>NC_045447.1:110247395-110249445 GCF_002776525.5 Piliocolobus tephrosceles | reverse complement strand
AAAAAAAAAAAAAAAAAAAAAAAAGAAAGGGGGAATAAAGGACAAAATGTTGTTCCCGAGGGTCTCCTTGGAGCTGTTTCCTGAATAACCATCCGCTGGCTCTAGGTGGGCCCTGGCCAAAGTCCAGCTGGGAAGTGCAGAGAAGAACCACAATGAACCGATCCTTGTGTGGCTGGCGTGGGCCTGGGGGGTGCTGGAGGTAAGTTTTTAGCTGGAAACGACTCTTCCAACGATGACTGCTTTCCTTGATACAAGAAAATTGGGGGCTGTTGGCCATTGAAAGAATAAAAGCACGACATTAATTACAGTCTCACCCATGACAATTTACTCTGACTAAGATCTTGCCACTCACCGTTTCATATGATCTCTTTTAACCTGAAAAGCAGCTCTTTTGCTCCCTTTCTAACCCAGACCTAGTATTTAGCAGGGTAATGGGATTTATGATTTTGTTTACATCAGTCTCCGTGGCGATTCACCATAAAAGAGCCGTTGCTTGGCAACTTGGCATTGTGGGGCTGCAGTGGAGGGTGGAATTTTTTGTCTCTCTGAATCAAGGGCTTAAGGAATACTGAAAACTTCTGCTCATACTTCTCATGAATGCTTTTATTTTCAAGGTCAACCAAGTGTTTTTTCAGGAAAGACTAATGCACTTTTCTTCAAGCGATACACCGTAAAATGTTTCCCAAGATTATCCTGTCTCTGAGCGGGGGACGACCAGCGCTGGATGTTTTTATTCTCTCCTTGCTGCTGCAAAATTAGGTTTGCACAACTCTGAGACCGTCATAATGCAGCAGGTCTCTCTCATTTACAGGCATTTGCTGCACTCATTAGCAAATGCTTTTTTTTTTTTTTTTTTTAATGAGCTGCTATAGTCTCTGAATCACTTCTCATCTCAGAAACCAGTTTCGTTTGGTTTGCAGTTGGTTTACCACGATCCCTTTGATGAAGGGGTCAATGTTAGCGGAGGCCTGGAGGGCACAAAACAGGACCCCAATTTCCCTCTGAGGTTCCCTATTGACTATAGGCGTTTCTGGGAATGATCAAAGCGCTTGTTTTAAAACATGCAAATGCCCTTTCCTGACCTCTTTCTCAACATGGGCACACATGAAGGGTAAAAGAGTTGACTCATACTGATATGCATGGACACGGCCCGAGCTGGAGGTGTGGAGGCCGCGGTGAGAATAATGATGATGATGACAGTAGCTAATTGAATACTTACCACGTGCTTTATATATATTATCTCGCTTAATTCTTGCAACAACACTTAGCCACGTGTCATCAGCTGGGGGGCCCGAGGCAGCTGCCAGTGCAGTTGAGACCCCACCGGTCGATGCCTCCACCGCCAGGCGCCTCACTAATTCCTCCCCACGGCTGTTCCAAGCCAAACCCAGCTCAGCTTCTCACCATGAGGGAGCCCCAGCTGCCCTGGTCATAGACCTACTGACATTTCATCCTCACCCTGGGTCAAGTTTGCCTCTGTATTAGAACAATCTACTTGATAACATTGGGTTTAAGGCAGTGATTGTGACTAACCAAAGTATGGTAGGTAGGTGGTGGTGCCTGGGAACGATGAGGATCACCTGGGGACCTTGTTAGTGTGCAGATCCCAGAGTCTCACCCCTAGAGAATCTAATATAGCATATGAGGAGGGAGCGAGGCGCATGCATTTTTCTTTCCTGCAGGCACTGCGATGGTGCTGCTGGCCCCTGGACCTGCTATGAGCAGCGCTGCTGTCAATGCTCTGCCTGAGCCCTTCTCTGAAGCCTGGAAGCATCGCAGTTTCCAACCTGGGATTTTATGAGGGTTCAGTAAATGTTTGATGAGAAACTTCATGATATCCAGTTTTCCTATTTCACTCCCTGCCAAGGACTTGGCGACCTTACATTTGTGGAGTGTTTTCAATTTCCATACATGATGTTACATTTGTGGAGTGGTTTCTGACATACATGCATGATGTTACATTTGTGGAGTGGTTTCTGACATACATGCATGATGTTACATTTGTGGAGTGGTTTCTAACGTACATGCATGATGTTACATTTGTGGAGTG
>NC_045447.1:110244491-110247385 GCF_002776525.5 Piliocolobus tephrosceles | reverse complement strand
GTGGAGTGGTTTCTAACGTACATGCATGATGTTACATTTGTGGAGTGATTTCTAACGTACATGCATGATGTTACATTTGTGGAGTGGTTTCTGACATACATGCATGATGTTACATTTGTGGAGTGGTTTCTAGCATACATGCATGACGTTACACGTGTGGAGTGGTTTCTAACATACATGCATCCTGTTATTGGGCTCAGTGGGGTATGGTTTCGCCCATTTTATAAATTATGGAGACTAAGATGATGATTTACCTATGTCCAAAGGGCGGCCTATAGACCACGAGCCAGGCCTCTGGATGCAAAGTCCTGTGGTCTGTTCACTCCACCCTAGCTGCCTACCTCTGTTTTCCATCATAGAGAAGTGGTCTCAATGCAATGCAACAGAATACAGGCTCTTTGCGGGAGGCAGAGGTGGAACCAGGTGAAGGAAGGAATCCTAAAACAGAGGCTGAGAGCTGGAGTCCTGAACATTGAGTCAGCACCCAGGTCTCCACCCATAAAATGAGGATAAGGGTCTTTCGGTCACAGTCCGTGAAGAGGGTTGAATGTGTGCCCAGGGTTGTCCCACAGTGAACTGTTGCTGGTCTTCCTGGTGAGTAAGGGGAGGCACTGAGCGCCAAGGACAGTGAGGCTGCTGCTCCTGTCCATTGTGGATGCCCCATAGACCAAGGCAAATGTTAGTGAGTTTTGCTTAACTCTGAAATGGCAGAATTTTTTTTTTTTTTTTTTTGAGACCGGGTCTCTCTCTGCCGCCCAGGCTGGAGTGCAGTGGTGTGATCATGGTTCACTGTAGCTTCAACTGCCTGGGCTTAAGGGATCTTGAGTCCGAGTAGCTGGGACTACAGATGTGCCATCACGCCCAGTTAATTTAAAATCTTTTTTTCTTTTTTCTTTTTTTTAATAGAGATGGGGTCTTGCTAAGTAGCCAGGCTGGGAAAACATCATTTTTGGTGAAATTAAATCTTGGTTCTTCTCATTTTGAAACAAGAAAGCTTGTGGTTTCAAGGTCATTTTGCTTCTTTTCTTCTTTTGATGTAAATTAAGGCATTGGAAAGGGGGTTTAAGAAATTGTTTGGTCAACTTGCATGTAAGCATGTTAGGAAAGAACAGGGATCACTAGACGGGAATGCTAATAGTGTCTCTTTATCAAGCACCTACTACGTGTGCCGATCACAGCTCTTATGGGACGAGGTGTGATGTGGGGACACCAAGGCTCCCAAGGTCGCCTGTGCAAGCTTGCATTTGACCTTGTGCAGCTCAGCCTCCAAAGTCAGCTCTCCTCACCATTCTGGTATCATCTCCCCTGTGCCAAAAACCAAAAGCTACCACTGATTTTAAAAAATCTAAATGTGGGAAGAGAATCTTCTCCATCTTTTCTTCTCTCAGCTTCAGCTGTTTTCTAAACAGGTGAATCCACATGCTGATTTCACTTCCTGTCACGTGTCCTCCGAAGCCCAGTGGTGTGACATACTCCGAGACTGGGAGAAGGAGAGAAAAGGGGGGAGGCAAGGGGATCCCAGAAGCAGAAAGGGGGAGAAGGCCGAGTCGGAGCCACCGATGCTCCGAAAACGGTGCCCAACCTGGCGATCCCCAAACTGAGTAACTCGAGCCTCCCTGCCGTCACATCACCCCAGCCATCATCAGCAGAGCAGCTATTCCTTCTAGCTCCTCGTCTAAGGAGACACTGAATTCTCTACGTTTTCCAGATGAGGACACTGAGATGTAAAGAGGTTACATAATGTGTCCAAGAACACAGCATGTAAGCAGACGGTTGGGCTGAAGCACCCAAACCTAAGCTGGCCAGCTCTAAACATGCGACCCTTTCCGCATTCTGTGCTGCTGCTGGAGGAAAGAGACTGGGCCCAGACGTTAGTAATGGTCTCTCCAGGGGCAACTCGTGGGGAGCGGCTGTGGTCTCCCTGAGCTCACAGGAGGCTGGAGGATTTTCACAGGTGCTGGAGGACGCCCCTGGGCCACAAGTCTCATGGGCTTCGAGTCTCAGCCTGACTAGGACTCAATCTGACACCTCCTTGAGGCCAAGAAGTGTTTGAAGAAGGAATGTTGATCCAGCTCCAGGGAGGAAGGGCAGAGGCAAGGGTGGTGGGTGAAGGGCATGTTCATCACAGCTCAGTTTCATTGTACTTGGCTTTATTTCAAAAAGTCTGCATGGAAGGTGCAAGTGGCTCTCAACGTGGACAAATCCCCAAGACGGGTTTTCTTGTTTGTTTGTTTGTTTTGAGACGGAGTTTTACTCTTGTTGCCCAGGCTGGGGTGCAATGGCGCAATCTTGGCTCACCGCAACCTCCATCTCCCAGGTTCAAACGATTCCCCTGTCTCAGCCTCTTGAGTAGCTGGGATTACAGGCACCTGCCACCACGCCCGGCTAACTTTTTGTATTTTTAGTAGAGGGGGGTTTCACCGTGTTGACCAGGCTGGTCTGAATTTCTGACCTCAAGTGATCCACCCATCTCAGCTTCCCAAAATGCTAGAATTACAGGTGTGAGCCACCGCGCCCGGCCCCGCAAGACAACTTTTTTGAGTGAAAAAGACAAGTCATAGGCAGATAGCATATGATTTATGTGAAGATGCATACACACACACAAATACCATAAAGTTTCTGTGGGCGTGTATGTGCCCACACTCGCATGTGTGCAAACACATGTGTGTCTAGCAGGAGTTGCTTCTCATCGGGGCTACCCCAGAGGATGGGATTGGAGTAGTGGTCAAGAAGGACTAGCCTCATCCAAATATTTTAATTCTAAAGAGCAGAGCGGATCTGTGCATTATTTTGGCAACAGAACCCTACGTTTACCATGGCAATTAAATAAAAAGGTGCCCTTTCTCTGACTGCCCCCTGAGGGCTGCCATTTGACAAACTCTGCATTGACCATC
>NC_045447.1:110237457-110244481 GCF_002776525.5 Piliocolobus tephrosceles | reverse complement strand
GACTGCCCCCTGAGGGCTGCCATTTGACAAACTCTGCATTGACCATCTCTGAGTAACTGAGGCTTGGCGGTGTCTCTGTGAAGTCCTGTGACTTCAGTCTTGGAGTCAAGAGCAAAATGGGCTGAGGCTGTGTGAGTTCCCACTGCCCTGGGTCTAGGTTGGAGGCCACTGTCGTGACACTGGGAAGTCCTGCCCCAGCCCAGTGGGCCCTCCTTTATTTATTTATTTTTATTTATTTATTTATTTTTTTGAGACAGAGTCTGGCTCTGTCACCCAGGCTGGAGTGCAATGGCTTGAGGTCCGTTCACTGCAACCTCCACCTTCTGGGATCAAGCGATTCTCCTGCCTCAGCCTCCCAAGTAGCTGGGATCACAGGTGCATGCCACCAAGACTGGCTATTTTTTTTTTTTTTTTTTTTTTGTATTTTAGTAGAGACGGGGTTTCACCGTGTTGCTCAAGCTGGTCTTGAACTCCTGATCTCAGCCAATCACCTGCCTCGGCCTCCTAAAGTGCTAGGATGACAGGCGTGAGCCACCATGCCCAGCCTGGCCCTCCCTTTCTCACAGGCCTCTTACTTCTTCTACTCCCTGTCTTTTAAGTCTCTCTGACCTGTTGTTTTTGACACTGCAAGGGAGCTCAGGAAAGGCTTAAAGGGTCTTTCTTTGCACACACTCCTGAACCTTACCAGAGAGTCCAGACAAGAAGTTCTGGAAGGAGGGGCGAGTAGCCTGTGTCTGGGCTGCCGGGGTGTGTGTGGGGGGTGGTTATGCTGGTGACTGCACTGCACACACTGAGGCTGGCCCGGCCTCGGCCACAGGGCACCAGTTGACGTGTCTATAAGTTACATTCAATCCTGCAAAGCAGGCAGATCTTTCTCACAGGGAATTCCTTCTCAACTCATTAGACACAGGATTAAACAGATACTATGTTTCCCCTTTACCTTAATCTCCAGTAATCCCAAATAATCTCCCTACTAAAGATGACAAAGTCCTCCTTGGGGTTGACTCACACGTCTGTGGCTTGGGCAGCCGGGTGCCTGTGGCAGCATGAACGGCCTCTCTCCAGGGCCACGTCCGAGGTCTGGAGGGGACCCAGGAGCTGGCAAGTTGCCAAGTTGACCGGATTCAGAGTAACATCCTCACCTCTTTCCTAACCGCGTGACACAAGCTCAGTGCTCATATTCCGTGAGGACCAAACCACACAGCCCCATGTTGTGGGGGATCAGAGCCCAGCTCTTGGGGGCTTTCCTCCCGGCCCCCCACTGGAGTGGCAAGGAAGCCCGGACTTTCTTGTCAGGTAGCAATGTCACACCATGCAGCAAATGACTCATTCGGTGAGAAGAAGACATGACTGGTGAGCTCGAGGAGGACGTGGAAGCTCAAAGACATGGTTCAATAGAAAATAATTACATTTTATTGGGATGTAATGGATGAGCAGCCAGTCATGCCTGAGAGGAATCTTCATTCCCTGGTGCGATATGCAGCTGGCGTGCTGTGCTTGGTGAGGCAGCCTGGTGCAGAGACAGGAATTTGGAGTCTGGAGGCAGGAGAATGGAGTTCGAGTCCCAGTTCTGCCACTCACTGAGTGTGACCTTGGACAAACCCAGCACCTCTCTGGGCCCCAGTTTCCTCACCAGGAAGAGCAGCTGCAGTAACTGGGCCCCAGTTTCCTCACCAGGAAGAGCAGCTGCAGTAACTGTCCTTCCGTGAATGGGAAGCTTAAAAATAATATATATAACAGTAATTCTTATCATAGCACCATTTTTGTTACATTAGTCAGGACTCACAGTTACAAGTGACATAAACCCAATCCCAGCAAGATATTTTTTAGAAAGCAATTTATTGGCTTATCTCACTTAAAAGTCTAGGAGCTTCAGGCATGGCTTAATCTAGGTGCTCAAACTGAACCGTGAAGAATCAGGCTTTCTCTTTCCTTTGAGCTGGCTTCGTCCAGGTGATGGCAAAGACGGGCACCAGGAGATTTGGATTCTGCCAGTTGAGCAACCCTAAGAGAAAAAAGACACATTTTCTAACAGCTTAGGCAAATTCCCAGATGATACTTGCATGTGTTGGATAGGTCATCTGTCCATCCTCAGGCCCGTCACCATGTCCTGAGGTCATGCCTTGGTCATGTGTCGGATCTTGCAGCCAGGCACAGGGGTAAACCCACATGAACCAGGAGGAGGTTAGGGGGATAGTCCTGGGGAAAATTAGGTATGTGTGCCCTGGGTATGGGTCCCCTGATCTCCCAGGAAGATATCATGGCGGCTAGATAGGTAAAAACAACAGACTCCCACGACTGACCAGGGGATGTGTTTAGTGGGCTCTAATTGCAAGATGGACTCACCAAGGAGAATTATTGTTCTACAGAGGGTTGCTGTTGGTTTCTTTGACTGTAAGTTTTCTGATTTAATAGCTTTTCAGAAATGCAAATGAGTAGCTGAATTAACAAGTTCTTCTTAATGTATATGCAAGAATATCATTTAAAAATCCCCATTGTCCTCAGTTTCCATGGGAGTAATCAAATCGAGTTTTGAAAGTAATTGGAATGGACAGGGTACAGTGGTTCATACCTCTAATCCCAGCACCTTAGGAAGCTGAGGCAGGTGGATCACTTGAGGTCAGGAGTTCGAGACCAGCCTGCCCAATATGGTGAAACCTTGTCTCTACTAAAAATACAAAAATTAGCCAGGCGTGGTGGTGCGTGCCTGTAGTCCCAGCTACTCAGGAGGCTGAGGCAGGAGAATTGCTTGAAGTTGGGAGGCAGAGGTTAAGGTGACTGCCCCACAGCCTGGGTGATAGAAAGAGACTCTGTCTAGAGAAAAAAAAGTAATTGGAACAGACTTCAAGGACGTGTTTTTAGCTCTTACTATCAGTGTGGAGGGAAGTTAGTAGACACACCTAACACTGCAGCCGGCTTTAGGTATATTTCACCAGGACATTTGCTACAAATTATTTATGAGTTAGGTATCTTTGGGAGGGGAGGTTCGTAAAATACTAGAAGGTTCTCTTGTCATCAGAGAACACTGGGTTTGATTTGCTCCAATTTAGCAGTGATTGACCTAGCAGCAACCTTGACAATACAAAGGAGAAAAACTCTTACCCAAAGGGCACAGTAAGTGCACAAATAATTAGTACAAGACAGAATGTGAATGTGATGGAAAATGAACGAAGGGCTATGGGGATTCAGAAAAGGATAATAATCATTTTGGGAGTGCAAAAGTCCTTTCATGGAAGGGAGAACATTGAGATGGACTTTGAAGGGAGAGGTTATGTTGGTGGAATCGTTTCCTGGCTGAATGAACCCGGGCAGATGGCTTGTAGGATTCAAGTCAACAAAAGATTCCTCCTTTCACAGCTCAAAAATAAACAGCGCCTCTCCCAATGGTAGACAGCCTCTTCTGAGGGCTTGCTCTGATTTGAGCTTCGGGTTCAGAGGTGTGACCTGCCTTGTAAGGCATGCACCTCTCTCCCTGCAGCCTTCCTTGCATTGTATGTGGTAGACTTTGTGGGTGGATCTGGGAGCTGGATCAAATGCATTGCAAGTTTTGGAGTCTCACTACTCCTCAAAATTTTAACATTACATGTAAATGAGTTATAATTCATTAACAAAGTGCAAAAAGACAAGACTTTCCCCTTCTCTGAGCTGATGGGAGCGCAGTATCCAGCAGGGCTCTGCCTGAGTGATGGCTCCCTTGGAATCATGAAGGCTGAAATTCTCAACAGTCACTTGGATTGCTTCCTCCACTCCATACACTTTTATCATGGCCTATTAATTTGTGCCCTGAAAAGCCTTTCTTGGATTTAAAGACATTTTTTAAAAATGGCTTGACCCTTGCTCTTTATGACCTGATTAAAAGGGAACCCAGAGAGCAGCATGTTGTCCAGACCAGGTTTGAGGCTTCCGGGCTTGAATTTCTGTCATGGTGTATCACTCTCTCGTGGCTGTACTTCGGGTTCTTTTGCTTTCTTGGCTGCCACTTCTCCATTTCTGGAAAAGAGACTCTGTTCTGGAAACAAGCTCGCTCACAGAACAGGAGCACTTTTCTGCCTTCACAGGTCTCTGTCAGAGGCCCTGCTCTGGGTGCTCGAGAGAATTCGGAAGAGGAAAAAGAAGTCCCCACCAGGTCAGTGGGTGATTCACGGCCCCTGGAGTCTTCCTGTGGGTCATGTCCTGACATCTGCCTTTTGCAAACAATTAATTTTTAAATTAATTTTTAACTGACAGAATTATACCTATTAATGATGTACAGCATGATGTTTTGAAATATGTATATATTGCGGAATGGCTAAATTCCACAATGTATACATATTTAACATGTGTGTTACTTCACATACTTAACATACGTATTATTTCACATACTTATCATTTTTGTAGCAATTTTCAAGAATACATTTCTATTAACTATAGTCTCCAAGTTGTAGAATTGTGGGTCCTTTGACCAATATCCCCCCGGTACCCTCCCCACCCCACATCAATCTTTGAGTCTCTCCTTTGATCTTTGAGTCTTCTTTGTTAGCCAGGCCTGGGCTCTGAGAGATGCCCCAGCCCCTGCTCGGCCTGTGGGTGCTTCTGCAGGGAGGCGGGAGAGTCCATAGTTCCCCACCTAGATTTAAAGAGAAGGGAGTGGGAGAAGCTGCCTGGCACAGGAAGGCAGTATCTCTGAATTCAGGGACTTTGTTCTCACCTAGAAGGGGAGAACTGGTTTTAGAATCAAAATTGTTGACATGCCATTTGTGACTGTGCCAACTAAGATACCTTTCCTCTAGAAACCCAGAACATTCTACCTGTGAAAGCCAACAACCTACACGAGGACTGGAGACTCCCTGATATTTGGTTATGTTTACAAGGGAGGATGATGAGAGCAGGATGCTTGAGGGGCGGGGGTCCCTGAAAGCTGCAGCCACAGTGAGGTACCAAGGTGAGAGGATGATGGCAGGAAGCGGAGGAGATCTGGGCCCACAGCCTGCCGTGAAAACTGGTGAAGGAACGAGGAAGTGAGTGATTTTGGAGGGGTCCAGTTTAGTGGAGCGGGGAGTCTGAGATAAATACCCCTGCCTGGCTTCTCTGTAGTTCTCCTTTTGGCAGATTTTGAGAGTAGGGTGAGTGGGCGGGGCTGCGAGGGGCTCCCAAGGAAGGGAATCCCTGCAGATGGCTGCTCCACTGAGGGCCACCTGGGAGCCGAGGGTGGGGGTGGGCCCCCTAGGAGGTCCCCCCTGTTCACTAGGAAGTTTCTGCATGGGTTGCCGGTAGGACAGGGCATCAGGAGGGGGTGGCCAGCTGTAGCGGCTCACACCTGTAATCCTAGCACTTTGGGAGGCTGAGGTGGGAAGATTGCTTAGGGCCAGGAGTTGGAGACCAGCTTGGGCAACATAATGAGACTCATCTCTACCAGAAAGAAAAAACAAATAGCTGGGTATGGTGGAGTGCACCTATAGTTCCATCTACTCAGGAGGCCAAGGCTGGAGAGTCCTTTGAGTTCAGGAGTTGGAGGCTGCAGTGAGCCATGATCGCACCACTGTACTCCAGCCTGGGCAATGGAGCGAGGCCATGTCTCTAATAAAAAGAAAAAAAATCAGGAAGAAATCAAGGGTGTCTAGGTGCCAATTTGATCTGGATTTTTCTGTGTGTGTGAGAGAGAGGGAGATAGTGAGAGTGACGCACGGATTCCTCTTGAGCTAAGAATGGAGCTGTGATGGTTTCTCTCCACCTGCCTCCTGGGGACGCACTCTGGGGTAGTGGGGAGTCACCGCAGGGCACTGAGGTTCTTGGGGGAGTGGCTGGGGAGCGCTGGGTTCTGGACTAGAGAGGGCAGGCACTGTGGACCCTGGGAGCAGTGCACATTTATGAGCAAGCCAGCAGTGGGGCTCAGTGCTAACCGCTTTCGTGGCCTGACTCCATTGGATCTCACATGCCTCCTGGGGTAGACAGGTAGGCGGGTTCCAGGTTTGGTTTTCTCCTTTGATAGAGGTGCAGAGAGTTTGGGTCTCTAGCTGAAGACGTGCCCCAGCCTTTGTCAGCAGGCAGCTCTCACCTCTTCTGTGGCTCACAGACCCATGAAACAGCTTTGCTGGGGCATCATGGCTCCTCAAAGGACAGCATCTCATCATGACTACCATCCGTGATTCCGGTGGGCCCATCTGAAGGCAGTGAGCTGACTCAAGCAGCCCTCAGGGAAGGGGAAACCAACAGACACGAAGCTTCCACTCGAGGCTTGCTAGCTTTAGGGGAATACACTCTAAACTTTGGACCAAAGGACATAACTTTCTCCCCGGGATGAGGCAGCCCCTCTCACTTCTCCTACAACTTTATTACTTATTTCAGCCTCGGTGTTCTGAGCATAGACTGTGTGGCAGGCACTGGAGAAATAACTGTCCAAACAGACAGGAACTCTGCATCCTCCTGGAGTTTACATCCCAATGGCACAGGACACAGGAGGGTTATGTGAAAGGAAAATAAATCTCGGGCCTCACAATCACTAAGCCAAAGGGAAAAGTCAAGCGGGGCACTGCACTGACTGGGCAAACCTGCCTCCCGTTCTGTTCCTAAAAAAGAGAGCTACAAAGATAAAAAAGCTACATACCTCCCTTGTAATTTGCCCACGAGGTACTTTCTTGGGGTAAAGGACAGACAGAACTGAAAGCCATCCCTCTGCTCACGTGCAACCGATGCATGTCCCATTCCCTCTTTTGCCCTGTTGTTTTGCTAAGCCAGACAAGGCATACGTCGCTGTAAATTGTGTATTCTGTAAAAGGCTAATCAGAAACTTAAAAGGATGCAACCGTTTGTCTCTTAGCTACCTAAGAACCGGAAGACCCCTCCCCGCTTCAAGTTGTCCTACCTTTTGGACCCAACCAATGTACGTCTTACACTCATGGATTGATGTCTCACGCCTTCCTAAAATGTATAACACTGAGCTGTGCCCCAACCACCTTGGGCACGTGTTGTCAGGACCTCCTGAGGCTGAGTCACAGGAGCATCCTTAACCTTGGTGAAACAGACTTTTTTTTTTTTTTTTTTTTTT